>NC_061868.1:44638688-44756188 GCF_907164915.1 Impatiens glandulifera
GTGTGGTTGAGTTCAAGGTAAACAGTAAGATCTCAAGGAGTTTTCCTATTATAGGATGCTGGGACGAGAAGAAGATGTACGAAAGGGTTGATTATGAGGCTGCACAGGGGAGGGTTTGGACATGGTAGGGTGGTTGCTCGCATAGCCATGCCGAATGAGCAACCCACCGATGCAACAAAATGTGCAGCCAACACCACCACAAACTGGAGATGACCTTCCAACTGAGCATGCTCCAATTACACAAAACCTGGCGTCATGTTTGAGGAAGGTTGCTGCCGCTGCCGAAGAAATTGGCACAAGGGGCTAAATATCTGAATGAGATGCACCAGATAAACGCCATGGAACTTGTACAGTCTGCGTTTGAGCCCTTGGCCACGGTGCTAAACTCCAATGCAATCCTGAGGGAAGGCTTACAGCGGAGTCTGGACCAAAACAAAAGCAGCAGCCCAGAGGAGTGGCATTAACCCCCACACGGAAGCACCACCCAAGCGAAAGGCAACACCCTTCCTACCAACAACCATGCCAACACCAATCCAACGGCCCCATCGAACAAGAACACATTCACCCCCTCCACCGAAACGAAGACAAAAGCCAACCACCCACCAACGGCCCCATCCAACAAGAGCTCACTTTCTCCCAACATCCAAAAAAATATCAACGCAGACAACCAAGCCAAATCCAACACCCATCCTCTAAACACCCTAGACCACACACAACCCACCCTCACACCAACACCCCAATCCCACAAGAACCCCCTTCCACTCAAAACAGTTACCCAAACCCCAGCCCCACCCCCTCCAATGGCACAAGCCAACGCCAACCCCCTTCCTCAAATCATAACCACAACCACTCCAGTGGCACAAGCCAAAGCCAACCCCATTCCTCCACTCAAAACCACACCCCCTCCAATGTCACAAGCCAAGCCCAAAACAAACCCCATTCCTCCACTCAAAACCATACCCCCTCCAATGTCACAAGCCAAAGCAAACCCCATTCCTCCAATCATAACCACACCCACTCCAATGGCACAAGCCAAGCCCAAAACCAACCCCATTCCTCCACTCAAAACCACACCCCCTCCATTGGCACAAGACAAGCCTAAAGCAAACCCCATTCCTCCAATCATAACCACACCCACTCCAATGGCACAAGCCAAGCCCAAAACCAACCCCATTCCTCCACTCAAAACCACACCCCCTCCATTGGCACAAGACAAGCCTAAAGCAAACCCCATTCCTCCAATCATAACCACACCCACTCCAATGGCACAAGACAAGCCCAAAGCAAACCCCATTCCTCCACTCAAAACCACAACCCCTCCAATGGCACAAGCCCAAACCAAAGCCAACCCAATTACTCCCAAAACAGAAACCAACACGAACCCCAGCACTACAACCACCCCAGCCTTGCCTCCTACCCTAATTATCCAAAAAAATGAGGAAGCAGGACCTTCAAAGGCCTTAACTGTCCAAAGAAAAGCCCACGAAATTTGAAAACTGATTGGTTAACCGATGTCATCAAACCGAAACCAACAAAAACTCCCCTTCTTTGGCGATAGTTAAAAAGGAACCTGAAGAATGCATCTCCAGTCTACCACAGCCACTTCAAAACCGCCTCGTCATTGGAGACAGTGAAGAATGAACCTGAAGAAGGCATCTCCAGTCTACTAACGCCATTTCACACCGCCTATTCTTTGGAGATAGTAATGAATGAACCGGAAGAAGGCATCTCCAGTGTACTACCGCCACTTCAAACTGGCTCTTCTCGTCCAAACATGCGAACGACAGAATGGGTTTAAAACATTGGAATTGCCTACAGCTTTGAAAACACCACAATTCAATAAAATGTTTAGGGATGACAAGAAACTAACAAACTTTCAGAAGATTTTTGTGGGTTTCGTATTTGCTGGAGGACTTGATCCAAGGTAATGTTTGCTGCAAATGCTTAATTATTCATAAAAAATAGGAATTGCACACCATCTTGAAATATGTTTTGCTGTTTCCATGCAGTGAAATGTTATTTATTTCGGAACACCTATGTCTACACGTGACGCGCGGGGACATGCTCACAATGGCTAATGAAACCTGGGTAGACAGTATGATTATTGATGTTTGGTCATACATTTTGCACAACCTTTGTAGGAAAAATGTCAAATCTCGTTACAAGAAGATTTTCTACACAACCGTGCTCACCGTAAGTTGTACTAGCACTGTTATTTATCAATTATGTTATTCTTGTGAGACTAAAGACTGCTGTAAACAGATTTTTCGTGAAGGTGGGATAACTACGCGAGAAAAATTCAATGACAGGTTCTGTCTAGAAGGTCGTGCTTTCCAAATTTCAAAAAAGGACCTCTGGGAAGTGACCTCGTAAGTACATCTTTGGCTGTCATACCTTATAATATCATTTACCACTCAGTTCAAATCTAATCTTTTCTAATTCTATCCACAGTTGTTTTTCCCAATCATTGATGACAGACATTTCTACCTTGTTTGCTATAACTTCATACAAAGGCAATTTCAAGTAATTGATAACCGCGAGTCACCTATGCAATCGCCCTTTGAAAGAAGATATAAGAATGCACAAATCTTGGTATGACACTACCCTTAAAATTTAAAACAGTTCAATTTTGGAATTCTAGTAGCACTAAAATACATTACATAATGTTGTTTGTAATGATGTATCAGGATGACTACATTCAACAATATATGAACGACGTAGACCCCGTTCTTGCTAAAAAGTATGGCGGTTTGGAAAAGACATGTCTGAAATTGCCATGGCAGGATTCAAAGAATTACACTGACTGCGGCATTTATTGCATGAGACACATGGAGACGTATGAAGGTGAGGTGAAGGGGTGGAAAACTGGCTTTGGAGTTAAAAGAAATGTAAGGAACCAAATAAGGACATTGAGGATGGAATACTGTTGGCGTGTCATTGGCTCGGAGCTCAACAAGGCCAGGAGCGAGGTCTACAATTCCTGCCGTAAATGGATAAGTCAATGATTTAGGAACTGTATACATATTGTGTAATTAAATTTTACAAATAATTTTAGTTCACATGAGTACAATAATGTACTCATAGACAGATGGGGTAATTAAACTATTCCTATAATTGTAATGATTTATTGTTACAATAAAGAATATGTTGTGTAATTTCAATTCTAAAAAATTGTTACTTCACATCCTCACACTTAGGAACGTGTTTACATGAAGTGTTTTTTTTATGAAATTTGATTTTCAAATACTTGTTCAATTATGTGTTAAATGAATAAATTAAGTGAAATAAACATGAGCCGCATAAATATTCGCTTCAAACACCTTCTCTTCATAAAATATGTATGTGAAGCCTCTAATTTCATGAAAGAAATATGAAGAGAATAAATATTCGCCTCTAATACATTTTGTCGATGAAGCGAATACATATTCGCCTCACGTTACTGATAATGTAAAGCCACCATCTCATCCATGAGAAGCGGGATGACTTGTCATGTCCACTGCACTTACCACGACATGTAAATACCAGTTTCAACATAAAGATCAATTTCATCAGACAAAGATGGTTTAGGTTCAAGCGAAAACATCTTCGCCTCAGTATTATGTTTCATTTTCTCAATTTGCAACTAAAAGGATACTTAATATTAGTTGACTTGGGGCGAATAAATATTCGATTCATATAGGTGTTTGTAATTTTTTAGAAATGAATTAGTGTGGTCATTCATTTGGTATTTCATAAAACTTCGCATGCATACATTCGACCTTATACTTTGTTTCAAATCCAACGTACATACAATACTATATACATATCAGATTTCACATGAAACTGGAATTCGATAGTTGAGATGACAAAAGAACAGTGAACGGAGTATTGGCGTCCATGCTGAAACTTTCGTCCCATTGTTGAGGAGTTGAGAACTGAGGAGTTGTCGTTGGCATTGCAATTGATGGCTGGAAAGGAAGATCAAATTTATTTAAAAGTATGTTATTATATGAATATTAATAACACAATTATTAGTAAAGAAGGGTAAGTCAGCAATTTCATACCGGAATATGTGATTCACTAGTTATTCTTGTTGATTTTCGTTTTCTTGAGTTCTTCTCCAGTCCACCTTTCCTTCTCTTACCCGACTTTGTTGGCTTCTTAGTTTTCATTCCTTTTGCTTGCACAGGGGCACCCTCGGCCGAACGTGATAAACCGGTTGGTGGAGTTTGCATATTTAAACTCTCCTGCAATTTTTTATCCACAAACGTGCACTGGCTCAGCATGATTTCTTTGACATGATTGTAAGTGTCATCTCTTTCGGCTGCCTTGTTAAATAAATGCATGGACAACCCACACAAATCTCTGTATCTTATGTTATGAAGCTCACTCGGATCAACATTAGTACTGTCCACGGTTGGATCAGTTCCAAATATTCCATCTTTGGCTGTTCTTGTCCACCTCTTCAATATCAACGCCGGAGGAATCTTCAACACGTCAATCGTTGTGAAAATCTTTAGGATGTGAGCACACAAAATCCCTCCAAATTCAAATTTACAGCAGCTACACTCGATATTCTTATCGTCATTCTTATGAACTGTAACTGTATGAGAGCATCTCCTAGTGTGGGGTGTTACCTTGTATTTTCTGTGTGTGTCAACATCCTCTAACATTTCAACACCACAATCATGCGACATAAACCATTGTTGTTCAAAGCACTTAAAGACCTCTGGGGTGTAAACTTTGCAGGCATCCTTTAAGATCAAAACTGGATAGTTAAGACTTGGTTGGCTGGTAATTGATTTGAAATCAGCCTTCAACACATCATATCTTCTTTCATCAAGTAGTCTTTCAAAGTGTTTGAAAAATTCTAAAAACTTGTGTTTGTAGGAGCAGTACCTTTTCAACATACTGTTCATGCTCTCACTTCTCTGTGTTGTCGTCATATCAGCACAAAACATTTGTCGTCCATACACTAATGCCCACTTTCGCCTGATGCTAAACATGCGTTTCAACCAATCGTTGTTTTCAAGCCCGTAGTTTGTCAACATTTGATTCAAGCTTCAACAAACTCTATCTCTTCTTCAAAATCATATATACACGAAGAAAAAATCCTTAGAAAAATCTCTGAAATTATGGAACACCGAGCTAAGATGTATGGCTGCATTTTGAAATATGTGCCAAATACAGAGACGATGATTTGTTTCGGGCCATTGAGACGCCAAGGCCTTAGCCATGGCCGCGTCTTGATCTGTAAGAATGGTTTTTGGTTTTTTCCCATGCATAGCTTTGGTGAAAGTCTCAAACAACCAATCAAAAGTCATCGCAGTTTCATCGTATAATAGAGCTGCTCCAAAAAGAATTGATTGTTTGTGATGATTGACACCTACAAAAAGCGCAACTGGACGACCTTCATTATTCTTCTTGTATGTGGTGTCAAAACTGACCACGTCTCCGAAGTATGAATAATCGGACCGCATGTTGGAATCACACCAAAAAATATTCGTTATCAAATCGTCCGCATCAAGTTGAAAAGCATTATAAAAACCAGGATCATTGGATTGTTTGTTCTGCAAATACTCTAATACACCCCCTGTTTCCCCAAAATTACACTCTCTGGTTCTTTTCGTGCGCAGGTAATTTTTGTAATCCTCAGGAAGAAAACCTAGATTCTCCCTTCCACCGATTTGTTTAGACATTAGAGCATGTGATGACTTAGGAGGAATTCCCACGTTAGTGGCCATCTCGATATGTAAGCCTGCAACTGCAGAAATATTCCTATGGCATCTATACAGGTGAGTTTTCTTTGGACTTGCAAGAGGATGACTATGATCACTAATAAAATTTACCACTTGGAACTTTCCATTGTCTGCACGCTTTATCCTCAATTTCGCTTCACAACAGAACCGAGTCACAGAACGTCTACGTTTCACATAGACATCACGTTTGTCCTTTCCCCGTTCACCCTGTGCACTACAACAAAAAACTCTATCCAGTATTTTACCCTCCTTGTCTACATGTTTTGAACTGCGCCTTATACCAAATCCTATTAGTTTAGCGTATGCTAAGTAGAATACGTAGCCTTCTTCTTCACTCTCAAATTCTCTACCTAAAAGTGGAATTAAGTTGGATTCGATGTCCTCCAAAGGTTGGCCGTTTCCATCGAAATTCAATTGACGACGACAAGTAGCAGATTCGCTGTTCAGTTTGAACAAGTGGAAAATAAAGGTTTGTAGATTATAGGAAAATGAAAACAATATAAGCGAAGAAAGCTTCACTTCAACAGTATGAAGATTGTAATATTAGGCGAATATAGTTTCGCTTCATAAGATATTATCTCATAATATAGTAGTGAAGAGATCTTCGCTTACATGTGCACTACAAAATTTGGAGAATTTAAACAATGTTACCTTAAATCAATAATATCATTCTCGTCCATATCATTCTCGCTGATACGTATTCCTTCCTGATAATCAAAAAGAACAGAACATTTCATGTCGAGTATTCAAAAAACATAGAAAAGCTTGGGAAGAAAAGTAAAGGAGGTATAGATGACATTCAAAAACATACCATTTTATAATTTAGGAAGATGGATTGATATTATAATGAAGTCTCCGGCGAAGGAGAGGTCGATGGTAGACAATGTAGTATCACTCCGGCGAAGAAATGGTCGTACAGTAGAGAGAGAGAAGAGTACTTGTCTAAGCTAGCAGCATGGCTTGCTGCATGCAGCATTTAATGAAACGCAGGTGTTAGGTGGCGGTGAGGTGACTTGTTAAAAAAATTATTTCATTTAAATAATTAAATGACAAAAATTATTATGAAATTAAATTAATAAATCAATCAATCAATCAGTAAGCGAAGATTTCTTCACATTATTATTTTGACAATTGTTTTACAAATATTATTTTGACAGTAGTTTTAAGAAATATTAATTATTTATCAAATTTATACTTCAAGTTATACAGTATTTCTTAATGTTTCAAGATTTAGTTAAATATAAGGCTGATGTTTAAAAAACACAATTCTAAGAACAAAAAGAGAAATCTGAAATCAAATATAACATTAACAAATTGAAGAATGAAAACTATTCAAATATTCAGTAACAAATTCAACCAACACATGTCTATTACAAAAACAAAGGCTGCAAATCACAAGCAGCAATGGATTCTAGCAAGCTTGTGTGAGGAACACCAAACACATCCAAATATGTCTTCAGAGGATTCTCTGCCTCAAATACCCAAACAAGTTCATTAACATCGTGCCGAGACTTGTCGTATACAACTATAGTTTTGTCGTCCTCGGGCTCGACAAATGGATTCTCCATTTCTTTAGTTGTACCTCCTCCAGCAATTACAAACCCCATAAGATCAAGTTTGTAAGCCGGGATGAATTCCCCTGCAAATATGAAGGTGTAACTGTCGAAGAGTTTGGGCAGCTGAAAGAAAATACAATACATTATTAGTAATCATGGACAATTGAATATCATATGGAGGAGTAGGAATAAGACAAAACTTACATTGTTCAAATACCGCATTCTGCCAGCTCTTGGACCGCCCACAGTCCCATGATTATCTCGCTGCACCTCGTATGGTTCCTCGTCCACGTAACAGTTAAATCTGATTGATGATTTTATCCCTGTATAAAAGCAATAGGTGTTTTTAGTTTCATATATGTGAAAATGAATATTGAGTTAACAGTAAAGGGTTAAGAATAACAGAGTCTCACAATCAATGGTAAGGACCCAACTCCCGTTCAATATGCCCTTCAATACTTTGATAGTGCGACCGCATCCACCATTAGAATCGGTGGATGCTATGACGTGGGTAACATCGTCTCGCCACCTCATTGACACCGTGGCACCACATGTGTTAGCATATTGTTGCATCAAGTGCTGTTTAAGAACAATCATAAATATTTCAGTTAAACAGGATGAAAACTTAAACAATATGGAAAAAAAAAGGGAGAAATGTAACGAAGAGTACTATCTCTTCACTTGTTAATTGATTTGGGCATAAAATCCAGTCTTTGCCAAAGTTTTGGACGGATGCTGAGGCAGTTGCCTGCACGTGCATGAAAAAAAAAACGGTCTTTGTGAGTATGTACTAGGGTTTCAGGGAAATAATATCACAAAACACAACACTAGGTAAGTTTTCCTAAATAACATTGATTTACAGTCAAGGTGACATTTTGAGAGTAGGGTTTCCTAAAGATTAAAGAGACAACAACATCACATAACAGAATCTATTGTAGTAGTTCCATAATCCTAAATATTAAAAGTTAATAGTCAGGAATACGTACCATTGTGGAGTCGTGAAGATGTGGATTCAGGTTCAGTCGACGGGGAGCCGGTTACGAATCGCCGTGAAAAGGAGGCAGGAAGAGAGAGAGATGAATCGGGCGGAAATGATAATAAAATAATCATATTAGGGGGTATATATATTCATGTAACCGGGGCGAACATGTCTTCTTTCGAAAAGCGACTATTCATTCCATGTAACATGACACAGGGACCAGGGGCGAATAAGTGTTCTCTCGAGAAGCGACTATTCAATCCATTTTACATGGAACATGGTCTAGGCGAACAAATGTTCTTTTCCACCGAAGAGTTTAAATAAATAAAAAAAAGTAATGAATTAATTGAAGCAAATACATCTTCGCTCATGAAGGTCTCCAGCCAAAAAAAATGAAATAAAAAAAATTATGAAAAAAATCTAGCCGGTAATTGAGGCGAAGATTTGTTCGGTTGCTGCATGTCATCTTCAATTAATTGAATTAATATTTAATAAACGGAAATATAAAATCCTTGTCATTTGGGTCTTTACATAGACGGGGAAGTGTCTTTACATGGTAGTCAAGCGGTCTTCTCATGGGTGGGTAGGGGGGTTTTACATGATGTTTTTATTAGAATGAATTGAAGCAAATATATCTTCGCTCCAGAGAGTCTCGAGGCCAAAAAAATGAAAAAAAAAAAATAGGAAAAAAAAACTAGCCGGTAATTGAGGCGAAGATTTGTTCGGTTGCTGCATGTCATAATAATTTAATTGAATTAATATTTAATAAACGGAAATATAAAATCCATGTCATTTTGGTCTTCACATAGACGGGGAAGTGTCTTTACATGGTAGTCAAGCGGTCTTCTCATGGGTGGGTAGGGGGGTTTTACATGATGTTTTTATTAGAATGAATTGAAGCAAATATATCTTCGCTCCAGCGAGTCTCGAGGCAAAAAAAATGAAATAAAAAAAAAATAGGAAAAAAAAAACTAGCCGGTAATTGAGGCGAAGATTTGTTCGGTTGCTGCATGTCATAATAATTTAATTGAATTCATATTTAATAAACGGAAATATAAAATCCATGTCATTTTGGTCTTCACATAAACGGGTAAGTGTCTTTACATGGTAGGCAAGCGGTCTTTACATGGGTGGGTAGGGGGGTTTTACATGAGGTTTTTATTAAAATTAATTGAAGCAAATATATCTTCGCTCCAGCGAGTCTCGAGGCAAAAAAAAATTAAATAAAAAAAGTAAATAAAAATTCCTAGAAAATAAAAGATTGAATTACTTGAAGCGAATATTATATCGCTGCCTGTGTTATTTAATAAATTAAATTAATATATAATAAACGTAAATATAATATGCATGTCAATTCGGTCATTACATGGACGTGTTAGTGTATTTTCATGAACGGCAGACGGTCTTCTCATGGTTGGGTATGGGGGGTTTACATGAGGGTCATTTCAATGGGCGTGTAGATCAGAGCGAAGATATCTTATCTGGGTATTATCTGAATATTATATTATTTCCTGGCGTTAACGGGCGCTTCCGTTAACGGCGTCTTGTGTGAACCCGGGCCTAAACCCGGATTCCGGATTCTCCCTCCCTCCGTCTCCTGCCCAGATTTATTTATTATTAAATTAATAATGCTGCAATCTGATTGGTCCGCCACAGGGGAACACGGCAATCGGTAGCAGAAGATCTGAACTGGTTTTTATGATGTTGGTTTGTTTGTTGTTGAGTATTTTGATTTATATTTTATTTGTTATTTTTCAAATGGTTAATTTTGAAATGTTTTATTTTTTTTATTATTATTATTTTAGATCTTTTATAAAAAAAAATAACTATATTTTAAATAATAATAATATATAAGTAATTTTATTTTTAAAAGTAAACTCTTAAAAGATTAAACAATTACATGTCTGTTTATTGAGTGGCTTGTGAGGTTCTCCACCCTAATGTATCGAATCGAACAGAGTATCAATGTCGATCAGATTTTGTCGGCTTGATTTTAAGGATACACAGGATTTGAATGTTTGGAAAATTTGGGCTGATTTTTCTAAATAAAGATTTTTATGAAAAAGTTATTGGGCTAACCCATCATGTATATCAGTATATGTAATATTTTGTTTGAATTTTAAGCTTTCAATTTAAAATGGGTTTTAAGAGACAAGGCCCTTTATGTAGCTCTCAAATTAATCTTTTACCTCCATAAAATATTTATTTATCTCAATTAAATAAATAAATCATTTTATTCTTTGAAAAATTAATGGACAAGAGAATAAGGGAAAAGTAGTATAGAATCTATTTTGGGCCTTTCATGCTTCATTATGCCGATTTAACAGATTTGATACTTCATTGCCCAATTCAACTTAAATTGTTTTAATTAAAAATAAAATATCATATTCTAATGGTTACAAAATATCTTTAATGATGTCACTTGCTACTACATGTTTTTTTTGAATAAAATTAATTTTATCATTATCATAACATAATGACGACGAGTTATCTCTTTTTATATATGGTTCAATAAATTAAACAAATATAAAAATATTGTGCCAGATCGGAAACATTTCTAGTTGGAGCTCTCGTTATGAATTTGATTGTGAAATCAGCAATTTTTTGGATCGCATTTTTAATTATGATTGGATGCACAGTTTTTTTTAATTTATAAATAGGGAACATATGTGTATTATTTAATTTATAAACATAATGAAAATCTAGAGAAAGAGATGGAAGTGATCATAGAGGGATTTTTCAAAATAAAAACACATTTACAATATATGCTTTATGTAATAAGGGTGTCACAACTCACAACCAATTTTTAGTTTCACTTTAAAAGTATAAACTATTAATTTTATATTTTCATTATTTACTTATATAATTTTATAAATGGTGAAATGTGTATGTATGAGTCAAAAAGCTGGACATTGATTTAAAAGATTCTTTCTAACCACTTAAATACAATTGACTGACTTTAATTTTAAATAAAATATTTATAATTCTAACAAAAAAAACAAAGAAGAAGAAAAATATGTATTTATAAAAGTGATTATGAAAATTTGTCAAATTCTAAAAGAAAAAAAGCAACCACCTCTTTCTTTCACTAATGTCAACACGCTCAATTGAATGGGACGATTCAGATGATCATCACAATATTCACATATTATTTGTTAATCTTTAAAATATGTTTCACATTTATTTAGCTCAACTTATTATCTATTATCTAATTGTTCACATAATACATAAAGAGAAAAATATGTTAGATTCTTTTATTGGATCTAATTGTTTCAATTACTTGTTCATAACAACAATTGTTCGTTTATTTGTTATATAACAACTTATTTGAGATCACAATTTAGTCACTTTACAATATCTAAATCAAACTAAGTGGTTTGTCAACTCTCAAATAAAGACTATATATTTTGACGCCTTTAATGTGTTGAGATTCTTGTGATAATTTGTAATCACTTCTTTCAATTAGTTATATCACATTAATCTTTTCGAGGAGTTTCATTGAATAAACCAGTTAAGTTGGTCAAAAAATTCATTAATCTTCTTGAAAATCTTCATACTCATTAATTTTATTTTAAAATTTATTAGTCATTGTTAACAATTTGTGTTTGATTGTTTTTTAATAAGTTTTCTTTTATTTTTTATAAAGATTTTGTCATTAAACTCAAACTAATTTTCATTTATATCATTTTGTATAAATCATTTAAAAATAAAATAAAATTATATCACATATCTTCAACATCCCGGTTTAATAACTTAAATGCATTTGCTTGTGACATTGTTATTAGATTTATTTGGTGTTTGGGCATTTGATAAATATACATATAATAATTTTGTTTTTGTAGTAGAATCAAATTTAAAAGAAAATCGTTTAATAATTTGGACGACGATTAGTTAAACATAATAGTTGAAACTTGAAAAAAAAAAAAGGTTCTTTTCCCCATAAATTTCTCGCTAACAAACAAATTGTGAATAAATAAAAAAATTGTTATAAAATAGAATAGAGAGGCCCACCATATATAATAATAAATAGAGAAAATTAAATTACGTACTAATCACGCACGATAATGATATGTCATTGCTAGCTAGGCTATAGCCTATAAGCTATGTCCTAAACCAATTGTAGGCAAGAAAAACACCTTAATAATTAATTTCCATGTTTCATCTTCCTCATGTTTGATCTGTAAATAAATGGAATTAGAGAAGAAGAAGAAGAAGAACCCTAAAACCGATTGCTGCTGCATGTGTGGAGATTATGGTCTCTCTTCTGAACTCGTTAACTGCCAAACCTGCCAATTCAGATCTCAACACAGGTTCATAGTAATTAATTGTAATTTAATCAATCAAAGTTATGATCTTTTCTCGTTTTTATCATCTGGGTATATATATTATGTTAATTAAAATCATCACCTTTTTAATTAGTTATTGCAGCAATGTTTACCCAAAGGCAGAGTCATACAGAATCTGCAATTGGTGTTTGGTTCAAGAACTTGATGACAAGGCCAAACACAAGACCCAGAAATCCCCAGATTCGATGAAGAAGAAGAAGAACAGACGTAATGATCAAGATCATGACCGAGTCAATAATATGATAGAAGAGATCAAGAAGAAGAAGAAGGAGAATGAGGATTTTGATCATGATGTGGGTCGTGGACGTGAAATTAGTGGTAGTGATTTTGATCAGGCCATACAGAAATCGAGTCCGCCGGCCGGCAGAGATAGAGACGCCGTCGCGGTCGGGTGTGGTGACGGTGGGGTCAAGAGTCGGTTGAGTAGGAAAGCGCAGATGAATGTCTCTTCAAATAAGGGTGGGGTCAGAAAGATAGTGAGAAGGTACAAGCTCTTGGTTGAAGTCTCGGCCTCAAACTTACAAATTTAATAATAATAACGTGTTTTTTGGTATGAAAACAAATGTTTATATTATTAGGGGGTGTTTTTTTTATTCAGGTGAATAATAATGTGTTGATTTTCAGAAGTTATAAAATGTTTTTATAAGAAGATATAAAATGTATTAATATATAATAATAAAATAAAAAATAATAATTAAAAATAGATAATATTTTAATATTTTAATATTTTATTAAAGACTGATTTAATAGATGAAATTGAAAATTAAAAAATTATTTTATCAAAAAATAAGTATTTTAATTTTAAATTTAAATATATATATATATATATTATTTTATTTGATGAAATAAAATAAAATAAGTCATTTCGATTTCAAAATGTTTAATGGATGTTTGGTAAGTAAATAAAATGAAGTATTTTGATTAATGATTTTAACTACCAGATATATTGATTATTTGATACTCATTAATTATTTATTTTTTTCTAAATTTATTTAAATCTTAGGTCTATTTTTTTTCACATTATTTTTATTTTTCTATTTTTACTCCATCTCGTAATTATAATTATAATATTATATATATTTTTATTTTTATAATTAAAATAATAATAAATTTTAATGTATTCATTAAAAGAAATAATTTCAATTATTTAAATAATATTAATAATTATTTAAAATATAATTAATAAATAAAATTTTAATAATAAATATAATAACTAATAATATTTTTATATAACTAATTTTAAATATTATATATTAATAATAAAATTTTAAAAAATTAATTAAAATATAAAATATTAAACTAAAAATAAAATAACAATTTTATATAAAAAAATTATTTAAAAAATATTAAAAAAAGTTAAATATAAAACATTTAAATAAACATATTATTAAAAAAATTATATCATGTTATATATTATTAAATAAAACATTATATTTAACCAAAAATTGTGTATCCACTATTAATATATAACATTTTAAAAGAATTTTTATTATATTATTTATGTTTAATAGATAATATTTTTTATAATTAATAAAAATTTAGAATATTCAACTTTTTTTTATTATAATTATTTATTTTTTTGAAAAAATATAATTAATATGAAAAAATATTAAATGTTTATATTTTATTAAATTATTACAAACTTAAATATTTTATATATTTTAAATAATTATAATATAAAAATAAAAATATTTTATACTAATTTTACTAGTCAATGAAAATAAAAATGAGATAAAAATAAAATATAATAAAAAATAAAATTGAGATATTAATACTAGTTTTACTAGTTATTGGAAATGAAAATGATTAATAGTGCTAACAAAACATTATACTTTTATTAATTATATTCTCATTCTCTTAATTAAACCAAGTACTCTTAAGTGATTTATAATGATTGGTTGAAAAAAATCTGATATAAATTTTTAATAAAAGATTCGAAATTAAATTAACCTATGATTAAAAGGGTTAAATATTAATTAAATTACAAATTTATAACCGTTAGAGACTTAGAGGTTAGATTGTAATTGAATTATGATACTGTCTTGTTTGGTTAATAATTATTGGCCGGAATCTTCTTGCTCTCCCATTGTGATTCATGTCGATATTTTATGTGATGAAATTATTTGGATTTATCTTATCCCAAACTAAACAATAATAACATGCTCTAATGGTTGGGTTTTCATTGTGAATTGTGATCAATATGTCTAGTTTGGTTATTTTGTTAGGATTTTTGTTGGATTTTTAAAAAGTAGTGTTCATGAAATAAAAATATTGTATTTGATTTTTTAAATTAAATTATTATAATGTTTATTTTACTTAAAAAAAAAATTATTTTAAAATAAAAATAGAAATGTGTATTAATTTGGTTCGTTTGTTTGATTAATTAAATAACTAGATTGTTGAGAAGAAATAAGAGTTAGATTTCTTTTTTAAAATTTAGAAAATTAATTTTAAATTCATAAACTTGTTTTTATTTTTTATTTGAATTGGGTCAAGATAAAAAAAAAGTTACATTTTTTATTTATTTTTTTGTTGTAAGTGGGGACCTTGAAGAATCAATCCCTGCCAAACACGGCACAACCGTTGTAACTTTGTTGGTGACGTGGTCAATCTTCTTCCAATGGCCACTTGGAGTTTGTTTGATGCCGATTATTTAAGTATGGACATCTCTTAAGTATGGAGTCCCATCAAACTTTATATTTATATTTTATTTTTATATTGTCAAAATATAAAGTGAATATATTTTTTAAATTATAGCGGTTTGGATTTGAGTCAAAATTATAACTCATTTTGAAATGTATAAAATATTTTTAGTATATACAATAATAATATAAAATATAATAATTTAAAATAAAGAATATTTTAATATTTTTTTTAATGAATTTAGTGATACGAATAGAAAAAATTGAGAGTGAAATGATGTTTTTAGAATTTGTGTTATTTAAATAATTAAAACTGAATATCAAAATAATAATATTTATTAGATGAAAGTGTGATAAATTTTTTAACTTAATTTAAAAATTTATAAAAAAAATTACATTTTTTATTCATTTTTCACCTAACATCATCTAAATTAATTTACTTTAATAATTTTAGAAAACAATTAAATTGAATTTTTTAAATAATTTATTGATTATTGAAATAAGTGAAGATCAAACAAGACCTAGTTGAGTAGTACAAATAAAAATGTTACTGACATCCTCACATGACTCATGATGAGTAGTTTCTTTATGACTCGTTTGGATCGTAGAATGCCATATCTGTCATTTTTTATTTAATTTTTTAAAAGTGCCATATCTGTCCAATCCACCCATATATGAGTAACGGATACATCTTTTTCAACACTATTAATAGACTACAAAAGTAATGTGAATGTTTTGACAATGTTAGATCCAGGGCTATGTTTTTTACTCACAGTTTTTTTTTTTCATTTTTTTTTGTATTTCTACTACAAATTAATACATGTGAACTGTTAATATTGAAAGACAAAATAGCCCCACTAGTGACCTTGTTTGTCTTGTAGCTTGTTTGATCTTGGTTTTTATTTTTTATTTTTGTAAATACTTTGTTTGATAGAATGTAACTTATTTGAGATTTTTTTCAATTGGTTTACTCACTACTATTGATTTTATTATTAAAATAATAATAATAATGATGTAATAAGAGAATTTATTTGAATTTATAATATATACCATGGACTATCTTGTTTGAAAAGATGAACTAATATTGATTTTATTGTTAAAATAATAATGATGTAATAAGAGAATTTATTTAAACTTATAATATAAACCATGGGACTATCTTGTTTGAAAAGATGAAATATAAGTTTCAAGCAAATAATAGTAATTAATAAAATTAAATATTTTAATAAGTAATCTATCAAGTTCTTGATCATGCAGGGTTGTAATTAGCTGTTGTAATTACATATATTTTTTTATTTAAATATATTTTTTAAATCTAAGAAACTAACATGACACATGATAATCATATCTTTTACTTAAAATCGTTTGAGTGAAAATAATTTGTACAAATGATAAAATACATACATATTCATGTACCAAATAAATACAAAAGTTAAGAAACTCAAATTGTATCAAACACAAAATTTTGAAAAACAAATCATAAAAATAAAATTGTTGTAAGGTTTTAAAATCATGAAATAAGGTTGTTGTGAGGATTCAAGACCGTGGCATAAAATTTTCAGTTCGAATTTTTATTAGTTCAAATAGATAATCGTAAACATTGTCATTTGAAAACATGATTAATCTTATGGATTATGTAAGAAGTTTCAAATTGATCACAAATCTTTTAATTTGGAATTTGATATGAGCTTTTTGTAATGTTATTTATTTTGAGCATGTTTTAGCATATTAAATTCGTAACCAATTTCATGATTTATTTTTGTCCGTGTTTCATCACTTCCCATGCCAATTAACCTATAATGAATAAAGGTGGAAAAATGTCAGGGTCTTCAATAATCCGACCCGGAGATAAAGTGGTGTCGTGGAAGTTAACCTACCCATCAGGTCATGGGTTTACCAACTCGGGTTTTTCTTTTGACCCGTCCAAGACTCAACACATTTTTTTTTTCTTTCTTTTGGTAACATATAATTTCTTACATTATTAATACTTATATTGCTATAATTATGACTAACAATGATTTAAAAGATAATCCATAATAAATAACCACATCCCATTGTATTGTAGTAATGGTTAAGCCAATCCATACAAAATAAAAAGACAAATTAATGTACTGACCATGGTTTAAATATGGACCATATATGAGTAATGATAACAATTTAAAACCTTCCGCATAATCAATCCGAATAAATTGTTATAGTTTTTCCCGCTTTGATCAAGGAATATAGAAAACCCAAAATATGTTCTCCACACCTATTCTTTGTTAAAATAATTAATATATATACTTATTTAATGTAATATCATTATTTTTTTACAGTAAAAAAAAAACTCTCTCTGAAAAAATGTGGTTTTTATTTAAATTTCTTGTCATTGATGGGGACAATAGATTCGGGACTGAAATGGTAAGATTCCACAAATTGAACATTAATATCCCTAAGAGCCATATAGACAATATATAATAAATGGACCATATATGTTTATTTTTTTAAAAAGCTAGTGAATTATTAGAAAAGAAACAAGTTAACTAAAATACTCAAATGGGTCTGATCGGACACCCGACTCGACCCGAGATAAAATTTAACATACAACCCGATCCAAGTAGAATGGCCCCCCCACTGCTCTATGATTAATAATGGCTCAGAATTTATTGTGGTGGAAGAGAACCAGTAAATGAATGGAGAGAGACCCACATGTTGGATGGGGAAGAGAATAAAAGCAACACCAAACCAAAGTCATGATTTATCCGACAGCTCCCTCTCTCGACCGCTCTTTCCCCAACATCCATTCTTCCTTCTTCTTCCTCTTCCTTCTTCTACCTCCCTCCCTCCCTCCCTCTACATCTAAGATCGAATTTACTTACCTTCCTATTTTGGAAATTATATTATATTAACAAATCATGTTCTTCTAAGTAAGTCTATATATATGTAATAGCTAGCTAGCTAATTAGGTCATTGATTTATAATCAGATGAGCCTTAATTAAAATCATTTTCTCTAAAAGATCAAAATGTAGCAATGTTATATATGATCATGCAACTACTTATAATTAATTAGCTAGCTAGCTTAGCTAGAGAAGATTAAAAGACAGTATGTAAGCCGCGCATCATTGTCTGCTAGCTGCAATCATTAACCCACAGAAACATGACACAAGACCGATCGAGAAGAATCGAATCCTCGATTTGTGTGTAATTCATGACTCATGTGATCAGAGAGAAAGAGAGAGATAAGATAAATATATAGTATAAATATTGTCGACAGATGTTAATAATTAGAGCATCGATCCAGTAATTAATTAATTCATTCTTTCTTTGCATGACTAACACGTTTACTTTGAACATTTAACACATCATCAATCGATTGATCATTCAATCAAGAACTTCTAATGTTAATTAGTTAGTTTAGATAGAGAAAGAGAGATCATCAACTAAAGGGTTTTAAATAATTAGGTCCTTCTCAGTTTCATGATCTTATGCTAACTATATATAGCTGAATTCTAGAGAAAAGAATTAATGCATCTACACAATTCATTATGATAAACTATAATTAAAGCTTATAAGATAATGAGAGATCGAGTTTCAAGTTAAATGGAGCAATTGAAATCGCCTTCATTTGTCTTACACTCAATATTACAACACTACTACAACACAGCCACCAAACAATAATAATCAAACCCCAAATAGTGTAGTAGAATAATTACTAAACAAAAACCCTAACTAATTAACTAACTAAATAATCCAACATCAATCAATTTCTAGTGAGAGAAGATTAAATTAGGGCTTTTTACCAATAGTATGCTTGTTGTTATGCATCCATACCTTCAACACTTGACGCTTCACTCCCATCTCCTCACAAAACTGTTCAACCGCAGCTTCATCATGCTTCTGAATTCTCCACCCAACCCTCTCCGCAAATCCCAGCATCCTATCCTTCTGTTCTTGACTAAATTTCGTCCTAAACCGCTTCTTCGATCCACCAATTCCCCCTCCTCCACCGCCGCCTCCGCTACTGCTTGGATTCGACATGTCCTCATCATCCCTAGACGTCGACGAAGGCGGCAGCGCCAGTGGCGGCCGAGACTGCTGCGGCGTCACGTGCAAATACCCAGACGGTGCTGCAGCTGTTCGGTAGTAAGGGATGTGGTGATGGTGATGGAGGTGAGATGGAGGCGGACCATGGTGGTGATGATAATGAAACCCTTGCCCACCGCCACCACCACCGCCGCCGATGCCGATTCCAGCGCTAACGGAGTCGGGTTCTTTTCGATGGAAATTACGGTGGCAATTGCAAGCGGCGCAACTCAACGCATCTAGTGTTCCTTCTTCACCTGAGGCTATGAACTCTCCACAACCGTCGACGGCGTGACCGCCGATGCCGACGGCGTGGTTTTTGAGACACTCTCTGTACCTGTAACTGATGCCGGTTTTTCTAGATGCAGTAGTACTACCGTCTCCTACTTCCGGTTCGTAATTTGGGTTACCCGTTTCCTCTTGATCATGCTCATCGAATTCCATCTTCTCCTTCTCCTTCTCCTCTCTCGTTTTGAGTTTCCTTTTCTCTCTCTAGAGAAATCAAAGAGAGAGAGAGAGATCTACATCCGCTTGCAGCAGATCGACAAAGCAACACCGCCACCGCCGATAATAAGCTTGGATTTACTCGTAAATAATAATATTATACAACGAAATTACTGTAAAAAATAAACAAACTAGGCCCCATTAGATATGTACTAGCAAATTTGATGATAACTTCATTTGTTATTTTAAATTTAATCTAATATCTTAACATTTTAATTATGTATAAACTTTTCTTTTAGTAATAAAAAGGTTCAAACTATTTTAATTAATTTTATTTTAATTAATTAAAAAAATAGAGTATGTAAATTAAGGTTGATAAGAAAGAAAAGATAAGAAAGGGAGAGAGAGGGGTAGGGTGTGGTCATGAAAAATCAAAATTCACCGAGTCCCACCTGTAAAATAGATAAAATAAATAATAGGAATTAATTTTAGAATTGAAAAAGGGTGAGGTTTATAATATGCTTTCACTTGGGATGTTTTGACATGCTTCCACTTGTCTGCAAATGTTTCTCTATCAACATGCATTTGTCTTGTTCCCTAAATTATGGGCCAAGTTTTTCACTACTTTCTCCCGCTGGTTAATTAATCATCACTCATTATCAGTAATTAATCTTTCCCTTGCTCCCTTACTTCACACCATTCACTGTTACATATCCATCCTTCTTATTATTTTTACGATATTTGTACCGTGTAAATTAAAAATTGAACTCGCAATATTTAACTTTTATCTCCGTTTTAGAGTGTATCTTTAATAAACCTAATTATTTGTTATTTATTGTCATTAATTTAAGTATATATCTCAACACATTAACTATGGTTGGAAGTCAACCTTGTTACACACCAAAAAAATAAAAAAATAAAATCAATTCAATGACTTAACAATATAGAATAAAGAAATTATTTAAGTGTGAAATTGTGCTAATTTAAAAAAAAAACAAAACACTATAAGTGGTTGACAGGTGGATTTGTTTGTTTGTCATAAAATAGGGTGACTTATTATATCTTTTTCATTTATAAAAACTTTAAGGTCAATTTATATATAACTTTGAAGTTTAGGATTCTATTTTAGTTTTAAAGTGAAAGTTCAATAGTCTATTATTATAATTTAATTTTGAGATTGAAATTGTTCTTATTTTAGTTAAAGGACAAAAGATGAGGGATGTGATGAAATTTTGCTTTTCAGTGAGCACGAGAAAGGAAACATTTTGTGGCCTGTTTGGTCAATAAAATTGACGTAAGAGGACTCTGCCAAAAGGAGTGGTGTCTTGGGACTGGAACCCTAATAACTAAACCTCCCTTCTTTTTTTTTCTTTTCTTCTTTATTTAACTGCTTAAAATAATTCACTTATATCATCAATCAATCAATAATATTTATTTAGTCCTATTTCAAAACAATAACTTTCTCATTATTTATATCACAAATTAATATAACAAAATTATCAAGGTTAAGAAAATTGTGAATATATATCTGAATTATTATCACGTGACTTTTTAGTTCATTTGAAATTATAGTTTAGAAATATATAGTTTTTTTTATAATCATAATCCAAATAAAATTTAAATTAATGCCAAAACAATCCAATAGTTGTAAATTTGTTCAGTTGGTTTGAGATATTTATTTGTCTAAAAAGATATTAAAAGTATAAATATATAATAATTTTAAAAAATAGTGCTTAATTTTTTTTGTATGATTTGATTAATTACAAAATAAAATAATATCTTAAATTATATATAATATATTAAATTATATGAGATTAATTTGAAAGTACTTAATCCTATGTTTTATTTTTTTATCACATCAATTGCTCACATGAGTGCGAGACTTGACATATCACCATTTAAAAAATGATATTATTAATTGATTCTTGACAACATTGAGATTGATTTAAAGTAAAAAAAAGGTTGAGTTTTAATACAAAATTTAAATAAAAAAAAACATGATAAGCATCATCATCATCTATGTTAAATTAAAGATGGACATTTTGATTCATTTATTTGTTTATTATTGATAGATATTGATGGAGTTACTCGGGACCCATTTTGTTTGTAAATGTGATCTAATGTCTACTTAAAAATATATATTCTTAACAAAGAGAATGCCTATTATATTTACAAACAATTCAATGTATTGAAATTTTATATTGTAATAATAATAATGTATTATATTCAGGTCGGCCAAAAGTTTTGAGTGCTCTGTGCGAAAAAATTATTATTATTTTTTATTAATATTAAAATTTATTCAAATCTTGTAGAATAACTTTTTATGTTTGTTTTTTGTTTAGCGGCTGTCTAGCTCCCTTGTCATAAAGCCGGACTTAATATCTTGATAACTCAATAATCTTTTTTCATTATTTTTAAAATTTTAAATAAAATAAATATAAGTAAGAGGAAAATATAACATTAAAATATATATTAATATATATATATATATATATATATATATTTTTTAATATAGAAAATTAACTTGACACTATATATTCATGACTCTTATTTCCATTTAAAGACGTTATAGGTATAATAGATCATGTAACTTTTAAATAACCCTGGTCACCTTCAAATTTTATTATTTTGTTTATAATTAAATGATAGACCTAGAAAATTATAGGAAGACCAACCATCAACCTCCAAACTTTTTATTTTGTATTTTGCAAGTTAAAAATCATGGAACAAGAGAAATAATATATTATATTAATGGTTATTATAAGTATTATAACACATATCTTACTTCATTATCCTAGTTTTCTATTTAATTGACAAAAGTATTATGTCTAGTCTAATTAATTAAGTTATTTAAAGGATATAGTAACAACTTAATATTGTAAGTTCAAATCTTGTAGAATTTTTTTTTTTTTTTGAAGGATATTTTTAAATAAAAAGAAGATGAGATGAAGTATTTTATTTAATTATGTATATATTTTAAATGTTTCATAATATTTGTCTAATTTATATTTGTAATAATTTTAACTTTATTATTACTATTTTTATAGAATTAAGTGTATTTAAATAATTTTTATTTATGATAAATATTATATTTTATTAAAATATCATTCATGAAGATAATAATGATTGAATAAATTTTAAAGACATAAATAAAGTAGTTAGTTGATTTTTTAATATATATCTATATATTTCAAGTCATATCTATAAATAAACTTTTTAAGATTTTAAATCTTTATATTAATTATTAACTATAGAAAGCTAGGTGGCTAATTCTTATTTACTTTATTTTGTATAATATATTTTTTTTTTGTGTTAAAAAATATTTAGTTAAATATTAAAATATATAATTAAATAAATAGTTTATAAAATTTCAATTAAGAACTTATTATAATATTATTTTATCCTTATTTTAATTATTTTATGTATATAAATACAAATTAATATAAAGACCAATTTTAATATTATTATATATTTTTTTTAATTATTCTAAAACTAAATTATGTTCTGATTCATATTGTCGAGAATTAAAGAAATAACGTGTATTGTTTCAAATAACCTCATTAATTTTATAATTAAATTTAAGAAAAAATAGAATAATAATAAATCAAAATGACGTGACTCAATTTGATTGACCTGATTTTTGAGTCTTAAATTCAAATATCCCTTGCTATCTTAATTCTTGAGTCTTAAATTTATATTTGAAGTGGAATCATGTTAAGGTGTGTCCAAAAATGACTTGAGCAATAATTTAAAAACTATTTTACAAAAAAGAATTCCAATAAAATCATCAATCCATAGTTAATTCAATTGCAACTTACAACTTAATTTGCGCAAATACTTTCCAACTAATTTAACAACACATCAAAATTGTAGCAAACCTTTTTTAATACTAACTTAGTTTGTTTTAGGTTATTCAAAAACAATATAAAATATATACTAATCTTATGATTTTTTTAACCAGATAATTTAAAATCATTATATATATATTTTTAAATTAAAAAAACATGCATAACATATACTCAACTTTGTTCGAACGAGGTTATTTATTTAAAATAAAATGATTGTTAATAATTTTGAGAAACTAATTTTTTTTTTTATAAAAAATTAAATGATATTAATATATAAAAATAATTGGGGAGGTAATTTGGGGGTTAGTTGGATGCTATAAGTAAATGTAGAAAGTGCCACATGTATAAAGAGAAAAAAATCAACAAATGAGGAAAGTAATGCTTCACTTTTGTGTATATGTCTATTCATGAGTGAGATACAAGTAGTGCATGTACTGATAGCATCAAATTAATCGTAATTTGGGAAATGAAATTTTAAAAAGAATGACGTGGCGTAATCTAATTAGCTGAAAAAATAACAAAATTTATTTTTCTTCTCCCTTTTCACCCTCTATCATTTTCCAGTGAGCTCTCCACATTTTCTTTCTTTATCAATCCTTTAATATATAATGATCAAATAAAAATCAATAATTTTAAAATAAAATATATTTTAATTTTTTTTATTAATAATTTAAGTGATGGGACAAATGAGAGTAATGAAATGATATTTTTTTTTAATTTTAATTATTGAAATAATTCAAACCCTAAACAAGAATTTAATTTCTTTATTTAAAATAAAAATTCCCTTAATATTTATATATTTTTTCTCTCAACCCTATATACTATTGAGATTCAAATTGAAATGACATATTTATAAATTCAAAAGAACAAAATTATTTGAAAAAAAGTCATTAGTTATTTTAGATGTGTTGTGTGTGAAAGAGAGAAGAGTTTGATTTTGACAGGACGGGAGAAAGGATTGGTGGTGGGCTTCTCGATCAGACCCTCTTTCTTTCTTTCTTTCAATTCCAGAATCCACATTTTGCAGCAGCTTTCCTCTCTCACACCCCACCTTTCACATTTTTATTATTATTTATTTTATCCTGTGTTCTTTTATAATTAGATATTCAAATAAAAATTAATTTTCTGTCAAATTTAACCTGTACAGCCTTTTATATGTTTACATCCAGTTAAATTTTTTGACTTCAGAGCACAAGTTTTTCTATTTAAAAAAATTCTTTAACATTTTTGAATTATTATGAGATATCGAACAACTGTAAAATTGATATGTCATATAATTGGGCACCTCCTATTAAACATAGATAATCTTATAAATATTAATTGATATTGAGAATTTGTAACAAAATTCACAAAATTTATTTCATGCCCTCATATTTCTGATTGAAAATATGGCCAATATAAAGGAATTTGATCACTTTAATTAATGACTTTTGATCTGAAACTTAAGACTTAAAAGAAGAAATCAGCTGATTTGAGAAGAACAACAAAATAATAGGAAGAACTAGGGATTTAGAGGTTGTTTGATGTTCAATGTTATTGGGAGTTAAAAGAAAAAATAATCTATTTGATGAAAAAGAAAGTTATTTGAGTTTTTAATGTATTAAATTATTATAATATTATTTTGTATTTAAAATTTAAAATAAAATATTAATATATTTAATTTGATAAATTGAGTGAACGAATCATTAAAAATAATAAGATTGATTGATAATTTTTTTTTTTGGGTAAACAGGAAAAACTACATTGAACTTTTAAGATAGTTTGATCTTGGATATTTTAGGATTTAATTTAAAAAATCTTGTTTGATAAATTAGGAGTTATTTGAGATTTGTTTAAGATAAATTATTAAAATGTGTTTTTATATTTAAAATTTAAATTTAATAAAAGTAAAATAATAATATTTTTATTGATAAAATATGATATTTAAATATTTTTTTAATCAGAAAAACTTAAAAAAAGAACAAATAACTCGTGACCAAACCAAACAAATTAGAGTTGAATATACAAAGATTTGAAAAACTATTTTATTATTAACTTGAATAAATAAATAGAGAGCACAATTCCTTTTATAATAGTTGGACACACATGTTATTTTTCTTTTTTAATAAATATTAAATGCAAAAAAGAATTGTGAGTCTTATTAAATTAAGTCTATTCGGTTCTCAATTCGGCTAATCATAAACGTTTTTTTCACTTCCACACGTCATCATTAAACTCTCTTCATTTCATTATTTCATCCCCATCTTCCAATTTTTCCGACATATTTTCATTTCTTCATCAAAATTTTTCTTTAACCCATTTCTCTCTTTATAAATCATTTTTTTCATTATTTCATCATGATTTTAACAAAATCGTCTCGTAAACAACTTTTTTCAAGTGCGCCAAGCTCATCCATTCTTTGTTACGACATAAGTTCCGAAGATGAGAAGGAAACGATACCGGAAATAGCAATTTACTGAGGTCAAAACCTAGAAAACGGAGCTTGCAACCTCTAACTCAAGAATGGCACGCTTAAGAGCTAATATGAAGGTTACGAATCAAGGTATATATAATGTCATTTTGATATACGAAAAATAATTAATACAACTATCGAGGTGGTCAATGATACGACGAAAAAAGTATGTCATATTTTATAAATGTTTTGTTTTTTATTAAAATGTTACATTTTGATACTTATTTTGTTGTTTATATTTATTAGATCAAAGAAGTTTTGTCAATAGAAAATAATTTGATTGAATATGTGTTGTGTGCCATGGATGTAAAGAAAAAGTTTTGAAGGGAACAAAAGGAAGAAAATTTAATCTAATAATTCAATAGAAAAAATTGTTGGAATTTTTAAACTAATTCTATAAATTCCATTAATGAATGGAAATTAGAATGTGGGTAATAAAATCAAATCAAATTCACATGAAATTCAAACGTGAATTAAATGGTGAAATTTGATCCAAATGTATAATTTAAATCAATTAATTTAAATTAATTGATCTAAAATGCATTGATGACCAATTAACAAAATGTTGTTAATTTGTAGTGTAAATTACATGAGTTTGTTATTATTATTATTATTTGTTATGATAATTAATATTATTATTAACAAATTGGAAAACCATGTAACGTTAGTATTGAATTGTAAATGCCTTAATTGTTTTGGCAAACAATTACTCTATAATGAAGAGAAAAACGTTAAGGTAATGAAGAGGCAAACAATGTCAACCATTGGATCAAATGATGATTTTATTTAATGGTTTAACTTTTCAACAATATAAGACCTCTCATCTCTAATCAAAAACATACTTCATCCTTCATCTTTCTCACTCTAGAATTCTAAAAGCCTTCTACTTGTTTTGTGAGTGTTCTTCGAGTTCTTCGCTCGATATTTTCCGTTGAAACCCGGTGATAGTTCAGGTACTTTATCAAGCTCGTTGTGTAGTGATTCCGGTGTTGAATCACTACTAGATTCGTTGTACCCTGGGAGACAGCCATCTGTGACAAGCTCTAGCACACGGGGAGACGGTGGAACTGTTTTAAGGGAAATGTGTAACACATGCCTCGAATCAACCATCAAATACGGTGATATTGTTCTTCGTATATCTTATTTTATTTTTATTTATTTGTAACATCGTATGTATATATATTTTTCTGTTATTTTTCAAGACAAGAATTTCTAACAAAAATTTGGAAGGGAACAAAAGGAAGAAAATGTTATTTTTGAATTTTTATTTTTTTTTGAATGGTTTGTATGAAGTTTTTGAACAATAGTTTGATAGTTTTGGTTGTGAATATTTTTTTTGTTTATGAATACTTATATTTTTGGTTATTGAACACTTGTTTGATTGTTGGTTTTAATGTTTATTAATATTTATGATTTTTGGTTATGTGATTATTTAACCATGACATGTCAAATATAAATAATCATATAACCAAAAATCATAAATATTATTAAGCATTAAAAACCAACAACCAAACAAGTATTCAATAATCAAAAATATAATTTTTCATAAACAAAAAAATCATTCATAACCAAAACTACAAAATCATTGTTCAAAAACTTCATACAAACCATCCAAAAGAAATAAAGTTCAGAAATTAAATTTTCTTCATTTTGTTCCCTTCTTTCCATATTTTTTACGTCCATGGCACTCAACACATATTCAATCAAATTAATTTTCACCGACAAAACATCTTTGATCTAATGAATATAAACAACAAAATAAGTATCAAAACTCAAAAAATGAACATCATAATAAAAATCAAAGAATCTACAAAATATGACATACCTAATTCTTCGTCGTGTCATTGACAACATTGATAGTTGTATTATTTATTTTTCGTATATCAACAAGGACATAATATATAACTTGATTCGTAGCCTTCATATTAGCTTCTAAGTGTGTCATTTTTTATTTAGAAACTGCAACCTCCGTTTTCAAGGTTTCGACCTCAGTATATGCTATCCCCGATGTCGTTTCCTTCTCATCTTCGTCGCTTATGTCGTAGCAATGAGTGGATGAGCTTGGCGTGCTTGAAAGAAATTGTTTGCGAGAAAATCTTATTAAAACCATGATGAAATGAAGAAAGAAAGAGTTTATCGAGAGAGAAAAGAGTTGAAGAAAAAAAAATAGATGAAGAGATGTAAATTATATGTTGAAGAAATTGGAATATACGGATGAAAAGATGAAATGAAGAGAGTTTAAGGAGTCTTAATTTAATAAGACTCGCAACTACTTTTGCATTGAATATTTATTAATATTTTAAAATTATGTTTTATGTGAAAATTTATATAAATTAATGCACATTTTAATATTAAGAGATTATTTATAATTTTTAATGCGATACTTACGGCTAATGCTAATAGATTACTAATAAATGTTTTTAAAATTATTAAATATGATATATTGTAGAACTTTTTATCAAAAGATTATATATAATTTTCATTGCGAAACGTAATGTTGGTATATTACAAATATGTCAAACGAAAATTTTAAAACTAATAAATATATATGCAATGTAGTTTGCAATAATAATATTTCATACCATTACAAAACTAGTTGCAAAGAGATTATATATAATAGTTAATGTATAACTTAATACTATTATATTATGAATATTTCGAAAAATATTTATAAAATAATTATATAACATTGTAATATAGTTTACAGTAATATATTATAATAGAATTAGAGTACCTATTGTGAATATATTATTTATTTATGTTAATACAATTTTTATTGTAAATTTACCTATCAATATTATCCCAGTTATTTGAGATTTTAATTTATCAATGTTATCCCAGTTATTTTAGATTTTAATTTACAATGATTACAATCTTATTTATATAATATTTATTATAATAGTTAATAAAAAAATATTTTATTACAAAATATTTTACAAATATTGACGTGAATATATGTTAGTGATATTATCAACACTAGCAAAATTTTCGTGCGATGCACACGGATAAGAATAAAAATAAATTAAATTAAAAATTATAATAATATCTATTCAATGTTAAAAGTTTTTATTAAATCACGAATAAAATATTAAAATAAAAATATAACGCTCTCATTTCACATTTTATTCATTTCGGTAAAACAACTTATTTTCTTACATTTTTTTCCGAATGAATCTCTTTTCTCGTGACTTTACACTTTCACTTTGTCAATCAAACATTTAATTCATATTTTTAATAATTGGTATCGTGAACTCACACTTTGGTCAATCAAATAATTGATTCATATTTGTTTAACCACTTTCAAATGATACCGGTCTATTATCCATCCGCAAACCACATCTCAATCACACTTGGTAAAATGTTGTACTTGTTTTGTTAGGTTGCAAGTTCGAAACATACAAATAACATTTTTAATTTTATTTTTAACTGTTTTAAGTTTATGGGCGGGTCAACCCACAATCTGACTCAAGTATCAATTTACTTTCTCAAATATATTCAAATTAACCACAGTTCTTGACCCGGCAATCCGAACACTTTAAAAATTAAGCATCATTATATATATATATATATATAGATTAGTTAGTTAAAATTTTGAAC
Organism: Impatiens glandulifera; assembly: GCF_907164915.1. Taxonomy (NCBI): domain Eukaryota; kingdom Viridiplantae; phylum Streptophyta; class Magnoliopsida; order Ericales; family Balsaminaceae; genus Impatiens; species Impatiens glandulifera. The sequence continues at coordinate 44,668,354 of NC_061868.1, forward strand.
TTTTATTGTTAAAATGTCTCTTGTTCATCAAATTTGGAGTTGAATTATAAATATAAAGTGTTGTTAGCCTAGTTGGTTAAAGGGTTGTACTTATTCTATTAAGTTGCAAGTTCAAACATACAAATAACATTTTTAGTTTTATTTTTAACCGTTTTAAGTTTATGAGCGGGTCAACCCACAATCCGACCCAAGTATCTATTTACTCTCACATATATATCTAAATTAACCACAACTCTCGAACCGGCAATCCGGACACTTTAAAAATTAAGCATCATTATATATATATATATAGATTATTATGTGGTTACTTAATTACTAATTTAATTGCAAGGATATATAAATTAAAAATTTTCATTACTAGTGATATATTTTGCATTAAAAAATTTCCAGATTATATTTTTCGTAAAATTAGGTTTTGTTTGAAAATATAGTTGAAAGATTTGCATTGTTTCAAAATTTTTATTGCAACGTGGATTGCAGTTCTTCAAAACTTGCATTAAATTTTTTTTATTGCAACTATATGTTGCGATTTGACAATTTTTAGTATAAGTCTAATAATAATATTTTAGATAATTGAGAGACTGAATTTCATATATTGTAAGGTAAAGTCACAATCCCATATTCTTATAATTAGTATTAGTTAGTTATGTAAACTATAAATGTATAACAACATTTTTTTAATCTAGATCAATCTGAACTGATTCATAAATTGCAACCAATTAACTTTTGAGATTTAGGAAATCCTATGTAGAAAGTTTTAATATGCATTTATAAAAATAATAATAAACAACAGTTTACACCTTTAATTTATTTTTACTCCATTTGCATACTTAGTACTTCAATTTTTGTTTGTGTGGAAGGTTATCTGGCTCTAAACACAAAACATCATTAAACCAAAACACGAAAAGAGACCCACGAAATCCAAACTCCCGCATATATCTCGATGGTTTGAGAAGGAATATATATATATACACTCTCTCGACCGCCTTTAGATATACCATTATCGCTCACATTTGTTTTCGAGAAACGAAGACACCTATAAATGTGCTAAGTTGGGGGAGTGAAACAAAGTCGGGGTTAAAATATGAATATTTCTAAATTACTTTTTCAGAGGAATTAACTAACTTTGTTATTCACTATATACAATAAGCCTTAAAAGTCAATTTTTTTTAATAGCAATGAATGAGTCATTAGTCTTGCATTACCATATTTAATATTAAACATTTATAAGTCACCTTAATGCTAATTGTGTGATGTTCTACAAGCCCATGAACAAGTACATGAGGAAAATATGAAATATTCAGACATGTACTTTGTTTTTAAAATATAGATATATATCCAAATGTATGAACATAATATTTTGATTAGTTCAAAAATTAGTTTACGTGTGTCATATATCAAAAGATTTTTCAAAGAATTATATGTTGAAATATTAAAAAATATATTTTTTAAGGAATATTACAACATATTGAGGAAAAACATATATACTACATGGAAGATTCTTAAGACAATAAAAAATATTTCAAAGAACATTTTCACGAATGCTTCAACATATGACTAATTAATACACACAGACCATAATTAATGTACATATTTTAATTAAGGGATTATCCAATGCAGTCTGCAGAAAAAGAGATAAAGCCAAAATGTTTGATTGTTTGACATCTTTAAGTTATTAAGTATTTAAGTTATATATAAGAGTAATGTTCCAATTTAGAATTCTTAATTGAAATCGAATTCAAGACTTTTCATTTTTAGATAAGATCTTTACCGTTTAAGTTAATTAATTGCCATAATACATTATTGACTCATTCATTACGTATAACAAGTTTTAGAGAGTTTATTAATAAAACCGTGAACAATTAAAAAAAATCAATATGGGTTGGTTTTAGGTCTACGAGACACCTACATTCCAAAATGAAAAATCATAGACAACTCCATAAACGATAGTTTTAAGTTAAAGTCTGTGAATTGAAAATTTATTTTCAAAAGATCAAAAGAATGATTCTCATCAATGATCAACCTCAGTTTATACTACATATAGTAATCTATGCAAGTTGTTAAAATTGTTATTCATCTCCACATCAAATCTGTTTTTTAATGGAGAAGATTATGAGCTAAGCTAATGCTTTTTTTTTTCTTTGTTGAAACAGTCATTTTGAATAGAATATATTGAATTAATTTTGATTAAATCCTTAAGTGATTGGATCAGCCAAATTGAATATAATACTCTACAACAAGATATCCCATTTTTATTAATATGAAATCATACAAAAAACTGAAAAACAGACAAATTCTTCTACAAAATCGAACATTTTTAATTGAACAAATGTAATGAATCTGAAACTTACTACAGAAAAATCAAGAAATTGTAGTAGGCTGATTAAATATGATATATTTTCTATTACAAGTGATGTACTGTATATGGAGATAAAAGTGATTTGTTACATAAATGTCAACTAAGACGAAGTCATTTTTTTTTATTTATATAAATATGCGAAAGAAGAAGACATAGAAAATTCAATTTTAATAAAATAAAACCATATAGAAGACTGACAATTTCAAATAATCCCCCAACATGTCTATAAAAAGCTTATTGATATTGTCTGTGTAAGAAAACATTAAGCAAGCAAATTAAAGCAACAGCCAACTCATGAAGACAACTTTAGGCCTATTATGCTACCTTCTTATTTGCATTACTGTTGAAGCAACTAATCAAATCCCTCAACAGGTTAGTAGTACTAATTTGTGCATAATTCCTTAGACACGTTATGTCAAAACGTTACGCAAAAACGTTACGCAAAAACATTACGCTTATTCAAATCTCAAACACAATTATCTTAAATCTGGGCAGGAATATATTGTATACTTGGGCGACCTTCCTAAAAATGGCGTACCGCTATCGTCGTTGCATACGAATTTGCTCCAAGTAGCACTTGGCAGGTTAATTTATCTTATTAAAATTATTAATAAAATATATATACTCAATTAATAGAATTATATATATATAATTGGTTCGTTGACTTCACACATTTTTTTTTAATATTTATGGTACTTGTAAATTGATGCAAAGTTTGTAGATAAATTAATAGTTTCTTTTGCCATTTGTTCTTCTATCCTATATTAAATATGAATTAATTATATGGTTCGATGTTAAAAATATCTTAAATTTGTTATCATCACTCAGCCAATAGGGTTATTTTATAATTAAACAAAAAGATATATTATGTTTTAATCTTTGAGAAACAACCTCTATTTCACAATAATTTTAATCTTTAAAATTTAGATGAATTCGATCTGCCATTTGAATCTATGATTGTACTAACAAAATGGGCATTATAATTTATTTTTTTCTTAAATACTGATAATTAATTTATCTAATTATAATATTTTTTTGATTAGGAGCAACGTACTGGATTCAATAATTCACAGTTATAAAAGAAGTTTCAATGGATTTGTTGCGAAATTGACAAAAGAAGAAATGACAAGACTTTCTGGTTTTCATCTCAAATATTTGTTTTTTTTCCCTTTTTTTTTTCTTCAGTTTATCATATTTAATTAATAGGACACAAAAAATTTATTTATAGAAATGGACGATGTTGTGTCTGTCTTTCCTAATGGAAATACAGAACTACACACAACGAGATCATGGGACTTTATGGGATTTTCTCAACAAGTTAATCGAGCATTACCGGTTGAAAGTGACTTAATTATTGGAGTGCTCGACACGGGTATATGGCCTGAGTCTGATAGTTTCAAGGATGACGGTTTCGGTCCTCCACCCGCAAAATGGAAGGGAACTTGTCAATCATCGGCCAATTTCACTTGCAACAAGTGAGTAGTTATTAGAGACCAATATATATGCATGGCTTTTGTATGGTGAATATCGTGTAACACTAATTAACCAATGACGAATAATTGTTATAATGTAGGAAAATCATTGGAGCAAAGTATTATAAAAATAGTGGTATCTTTGACAAATTAGATGTACAATCTCCAAGAGACACCAATGGTCATGGAACACACACTGCATCGACCGCAGCTGGAAACATAGTGAGCAATGCAAGTCTATATGGGGCAGGTCGAGGAATTGCTCGAGGAGGGGTTCCATCAGCCCGAATAGCGGTTTACAAAGTATGTTGGGAAGGTGGATGTCCCTATGCAGATATTCTAGCCGCATTTGACGATGCCATCGCGGATGGAGTGGATATTATCTCACTTTCGGTTGGAGGGAGATTTCCCCGTAATTACTTTGAAGATCCCATTGCTATCGCAGCCTTTCATGCCATGAGGAAGGGTATTTTGACGTCGAATTCAGCTGGAAATAACGGGCCTTCTCTTTTATCGGTCTCGAACTATTCACCTTGGTCCTTATCGGTTGCTGCTAGCACCATAGATAGAAAATTCTTAACTAAGGTGCAATTAGGAAACAATAAAGTTTACGAGGTAACACTTTTATTAAATTAATTCATTTGTTCCTTTTCTTTTAGAATATCTATTTTGTTCGAGCGGGAATTAATTAAATGTATGTAATATAGGGTGTTTCTATAAACACGTTTAGCGATCTTACGGATTTCTATCCACTTGTTTATGGTGGAAATGTGAAAAACAGGACATTAAACATAAGCTATTTGGACCCAAGGTACTTGAATATTTGCATAATTAATCATGCATGTATATATGTTATGGTCTTAGTTTTATGATTTGTGTGCTACAAATGAAGTTATTGCGACCCGGGTACACTGGATGCGGAGTTGGTAAAAGGAAAAATCGTATTTTGCGAACTCATAAGTAATATTGGAGAAGCACCATTTCTGGCTGGTGCGGTTGGGACAGTAATGAGGGATAGTCGAAGCACCGATGTTGCCCGATCGTATCCCCTGCCGGCTGCTCATTTTGGCTTGACCGATGGAACCACTATTTTCGAATATGTTAACACTACTAGGTAAACAAATATTTGATAAGATGAGCACTATTTTAATTTTTGGTGGCCTCTAATTGTTTGTTATTTTGAAATTTTACAGCAATCCAATTGCAAGAATATTGAAAAGCAATGAAGGAAATGATACATTTGCACCTTATGTCGCATCATTCTCATCAAGGGGTCCCAATCCCATTACAAACCATCTTCTCTCGGTAAGGCTATAACAAAAATATAGTTCTAGGCTATAACTTTTACTTAATTTTTTTTAATCAAATGATCATTATACAACTTAATTATATGTTTATAATTTGATGTTTAAAAAACATCTGATCTTATTGAAACCTAGCCGGACATATCGGCTCCGGGGGTAGACATTCTAGCAGCTTGGTCACAAACAGCGGGACTTACAAGCATAGAGGAGGACACTAGACGATCACCTTACCACATCATATCGGGTACATCAATGGCTTGTCCACACGCTACTGCTGCAGCGGCTTATGTGAAATCTTTTCATCCTTCGTGGACACCTGGTGCGCTCAAGTCGGCTCTTATGACCACAGGTAATTAGTTAAACTCAATTCCTCGTAACATATATAACGATTACTCGAGACAATGTTGTTGATTTTTGTGTGTGTTCTTTGATCATTTCTAGCCTTTCCCATGAGTGTTGATTCCAACCCCGAAGGAGAACTTGCATATGGGGCAGGCCACATTAATCCTCTTAAAGCTGTCGATCCCGGTCTAGTTTATGATATTGGTGAATTAGATTACATAGAGTTCTTGTGTGGGGAAGGCTACGCTGACAAGTTGTTGCGACTGATCACTAGCGATAATAGTAGCTCATGCTCAAATGTCACTAAAGAAGCCGTGTGGGATCTAAACCTACCTTCTTTTGGAATTGGTGGTGTGCCATTTAAACCTTTTACCCAAAGTTTCACAAGAACCGTCACCAATGTGGGGAACCCTTCATCCACGTACAAATCCAAGATCACGGCTCCACAAGGGCTTAAAATACAAGTTGAACCGAGCGAATTATCGTTTAGTTCTCAAGGCCAGAAGTTATCATTTGTATTGAAGGTGGAAGGAGTGATGGCGAGATCAAGATTGTCGGCTTCTTTGGTGTGGGATAATGGTGTGAATCAAGCGAGGAGCCCTATCGTTGTTTATCCGACTAGCTAGTTCGTGACATTGGGATGGACATTTTCTAGTACTTCTAATGGTTTAAATAATGTATATCATCATTTGTATGATTTGGGTTTTATTGTGAATGTATTTGTATTGAATTGCAAATTATAAAATTAAAATGAATTTAGGTTAGGTTGTGATATTTAAAAAATTCTTGTGATTTATCTTCTTTATATATACCTAGCAACAAATTATCAATACTACATATCATATTAGCAAAACTCTATTATTGTTATTTTAATTTTGATTCCACGTATACACAGTTTAACTTAGGATTTTATTTTAGTGATAATTAAATTCAAAATTTTTATCTTTACTTTTAATCATTTGTAACAAATAAAATATAAATTATTTTAATTGATAAATTAAATGATATAATACATAAATAATAATAATAATTAATTATTAATATTTTAGATTTATTTTAAAAAATCTTGTCAAACATTGCTTACTTTTAAAGCGTCTTTTGGTTAATCATAGACTTGGTATTTTGATTAGTTTTACTTTTCAGTATATATTTAGTTAATAATAAAAAAAAATTGGGGTATAGAAGTCAACCATTTATACACTTGTATTAAACATGATTACTTTGAATAGTGCAAATAATCATAAAAGTGTTTGAAAATTGAGATTAATCAGAGGGACAATTAATTAGTTTGAAAATCTAGTTACAATAAGTTTTTGAATATTTTAGAAAGAGATGCTTGTTTGGATTATATATGTTGTACAATTTTTTTTTTATTGTTGTTTCATTATTGTTGCATCTCTAAATCCATATATCAGAAAATAAACTATTACAATTTTATACTTAAAATTCAGTAAGGCATTCTTTCAAAATATATTAAATTAAATGTACTATAGTTTCAATATATAAATCCATAAACATTAAGTCAAACTCGTATAAAAATATTCTTATTCGTTACAACATGACCCAACAATAAAAAAAAAAACAAATTAAAACAATAACTAATTAGAACAATAACAAATTAGAGCACTAAATTTGTTACTAAATAGAAATAAATATTTATATAATAATTCAATTCATTTATAATAACTTTGCAAAACAAAATAATATATTTTTATCGTTTACTCGTAATGTTAGTTCAATTGTTTTGTCCTTTGTTCATAAACTCCAACGAAATTATGATATTCATTCTCACGTGTCAAATGAATCATTAATTTGTCATTTTCTCTAAACACAATGATTTAACTATTTAACGTTTTCTCATAAATTTTAGTTGTTACTCTTTCAAGACAAATTATATTAATGTATTTTATAAAAATAATTTGCTTGATTTAATTGTTCATAAGGTGAGATTCACTTCTTTCTTTGTTAGTGAAATTAACTTGGTTAACCATTTTTTATAAAATAATGGAAAAAAATACAACAAATTAATTAAATTCATACTAGTTACCTCTCTTCCATCTTCAATAAGGCGATTCAAATACTCCTATAGTGAACTTAAGCCATCCAGGGTGTGCCGCCATGTTGATATATTCCTTCAAATTATTCATATGACGAACGCGTACCACCATCGGATCGGGCTGGTATATAGAGGAAAAATCCAGGCTGAATCCAAAATATGTCGATAAAGTTTATACTATATATTTGTTCTTAATATATAACATTAATTCGTCTACTCTCAACTAGTATAGTTGTGATTAAAAGAATTAATACTATATATTAAGAACAAATATATAGCATAAATTATATCGACGTATTTTAGACTAATCTGGATCTTTTCTCTACACTCTAGCCAACATTCGACATATAAAATATTTGAACTCTTAATTTCTTCAATTTTCTTACAAAGACTTTGAAAAAAGCAGAATGACTGGTAAATTTATTTATTTTTTAGTTGGCTAGCTTCAAATAAATAATAAATTTAGAATGGTTGAATAGAAAAAAAAAGATTGTATAAATAATTATGTCATTAATTAAAATTATTTTCTTCCTACTATATCATGATTAACGTTCAAATAAATAGCAAATTAGGTACAAATAAATGGCAAATTTAGATTGGTTGGAAATGGAAAAGAGATTACTTAAATAATTATATAATCACCCGGTCCATTTTTATTTTAATTCTATCTTTAGCCCAAAATATTGAATCTACACCATCTAATTCACAGAGATTTATAGTAATTTATTATCTCTGCATCAAATTTAAGACAAAATATTCATTGTAATTAACACTTTTATAGATTGTCCTAAAGAGATTAGTTTGAATTTTAAAAATCCAAAATTGTGTAGAAAAGTTTTGAATTTTACACAAATTTTGAATTTTCAAAATTCAAATTAATAAATATAAGGGTTCAATTTAAATAAATATAAATAATTCAAAATTTTTTTAAAATTCAAAAAATTTCTAAATATATATAAATTTAAACTTGAATAACAAAAAAAAATATTGTATTCTAATTATTAATTTATTAATTAAAGGTTCAACATTTCATACATAGATTAGCAATAATCCTAATATATATATTTAAAAGAATAATTCATAATTATATGTCTACAATAATCTATTTAGTTATTAATAATTCATCGTTTAACGAAAAACATAAATCTATATTTATCAATATAAGGACCTATTAAATCTTCCATATAGTTTCAATCATTAAGTTCAAAAATATTCAAACAAAAATATCTAAATAAATATATATATATCCAAAACATTCTCACACATTCAAATAACAAATTAGAACAATGACTACAATAAAGTGTGGCCTTAAACTTAATTATCAACTTACTTTGTTTAATTTTATAGGCCAAGGATATCATTATATTGGTTTGATTATCTAAAACAATTCAACAAAATTCTTAAAACCACTAAAAAAAAATGCAGCTACATTGTTATATAATAATTTAATTAACTAGCTAGGTATTCAATATATAGAATTGCACAATATAGTAGGAACTCTTTCATGAACCTTCACTTTTATATAATATTTCTATTACTCTAAATAATGAACAACATGAATATCTAAATTATTATGTTTATTTCATTTACATTACTGCACAAAATAATCTATTAATGTTACTAAATAGTAATCATTTATTCATATAATAATTCAATTGACTTAAATTAACTTCAATTGTTTAAATTGAAATAATATTTATATAATATTTATTCATATATATATATATATATATATATAGTTTCTCCATAATTTAATAATTTTATTCTCAATTAGGTGTGATCTTTACTAAAATTCGTCAATTTATTAATTTGCAACGATGCCTGCTGTTTGTTAACATATATGCTTTGTCCGCTATAAGTCAATTCGGAAATCAATACGTGGTTCCTTTTATATTTTCAACATCAGCGTTCTTTCTTATTTTTTTTCTCTAATTCAAAATATTTAATGTACACAATTTAATTCAATAAATTAATAGTAATTTATTAATTTGAATCAGAATTTTTAAGAAAATATATTCATTATAATTAACCGTTTGTACCTTTTGTCCTAAGAGAAGGAATAATTTGAATTTAGAATTTCTCAAAAAATTTGAATTTTCAAAATTCAAATTAATAAATCTGAGAATGTATTCATTTAAAATAGATAAATATAAACTTGTATAACAAAAACTATTTGTAATTTAATTATTAATAAAAAGTTAAACCTTTCCTTGAATGAAATTTTGTTTTTTAATTAATAAATAGAAAAAAAAACAATTCAAGAGTTATAAGTATCAAAAGTTTTATTTACATATTAATATAATTCATTGTTTAATAACAACCCAACAAAAAATAATCTATTACATGTTTCTACTTAAAATTTAACAAGCATTATCTCGATCAAAATCTAAATGTACTATATAGTTTCAATATTTAAATCCATAAACATTAATTCAAACAAACCTATCCAAAACATTCTCATATATTACAGCATGACCCAACAATATAAAAAAAATTTAGAGCAATAACAAATTAGAGCACTAATTACTAATAACTAAATAGAAATACTTATTTATATATAATAATTAATTCAAATCCTTTATAATAACTACATATGATTAAAATCAAAATAATATATTTGTGTCGTTGTCTCGTAATGTTACAATTCAATTGTTTTGTCGTTTATTCATAAACTCTAACGAGATTGTGATATTCATTATTACGTTTTAATTGATCAATTCATTAATTCATAATAATTATAAAGCATGTCAAATGAATCTTTAATGGATCGTTATCTTTATACACAACAATTCAATTATTGGACGATTCCCACAAATTTTGGTTGTTTACTTTTTCAAGAAAAGTTAAAGTAAATGTATTTAAAAAAACAACTTGTCTTGGTTTAATTGTTCATGTTATGTTGTGAGAAACTTTTTTCATCATCAATGTAATTAACTTAGTTTAAAAGATTATTAAATTTTTTGTTTTTGATAACAATTTGAGAAAAAACAACAAATTAATTAATTCATATTAGTTACCTTCTTTCTATACTTCAAAAACTTGATTTGAATTTGAAGGTTCAAATTCTTAAATAAGATTCAAATTCTTCGGTACAGCTTATGCCGGCTAGGATGTGCTGCGCGCCATGTTTATATGTTTCTTCAAATTCTTCTTATGACGAACGTATACCACCATCGGTTTGGTATAGAGAAGAAAGACCTAGGATAAATTCAAAATATGTCGATAGAGTTTACACTTAGTGTTTGTTCTTAATATACAATATTAATTCGTCTAATCTCAATTAATATAGTTGTGATTAAAAGAATTAATATTATATATTAAGAATAAATACAAAGTGTGAACTCCATCGACGTATTTTAAATTAATCATAGATCCCCTTTATATTTTAGTCAGCTTTGTATACGAAGAATTCAAACTCTTGAATTACTTCAATTTTCTTACAAAGACCGACAGAGATGGATGATTGATAAATTTATTCAATTATTTGATTGATAGTTTCAAATAAATAGTAAATTTAGAATGGTTGAATAGAAAGAAAGAAAAAGGATTACATAAATAATTGTGTCATTAATTAAAATGATTTCCTTCCTAATCTATCTTGATCACATTCAAATAAATGGCAAATTTAATTTGGTTGGATATGGAAAAAAATCTACTTAAATAAATATATTGCTATTGATAATTGATATAATCACCAGGTCCAATTTTATTTTAATTCTTATCTCTAATCCAAAATATTTAATTTACACCATCAAATTCACATAGATTTATAGTAATTAATTAACACTTTTCTAGATTGTCCTTGAAAGATTAGTTTGAATTTGCAAAATCAAAATTGTGTACAAATGTTGTGAATATTAAACAAATTTTGAATTTTAGAATAATTGAATAGAAAAAAGAATATTACCTGAATAATTATGTCATTAATTAATTAAAAATATTTTCTTCCTTCTATATCTTGATCACATTCAAATAAATAGCAAATATTTGTTGGATGGATAAGGAAAATAGATTACAATCATCTTATTTATAGTAATTTATTAACTGATTAACACTTTTAGAGACTTTCCTTGAAAGATTAGTTTGAGTTGAAAATCTAAAATTGTGTAGAATTTTTTGAATTTTAAACAAATTTTGAATTTTCAAAATTTAAAATAAATATAAGTGTCCAATTTAAATAAATAAATATAAACTTGAATAACAAAAAATATATTAATAAAAGGTTCAACATTTTATATATAGATTAACAATTATATATATATATATATATATAAATATATATATATATATATATATATATATATATATATATATATATATATATATATATATTAAAAGAATAATTTCATAATTTTAATCTATTTAGTTATTAATTAATCATACAACATAAATCACAAATAATTAAATGAAATATGCATATTTTATGATTTACTCTTGACAGTATTATTTAAGTTAACTACTGATCATTTGTCTTTTTTTCTTGATACAATAATTCAATTATTAATTTCTCGTTTTCTCTTGATAGAACAATTCAATTATTTGTCGTTTATTTCCTAAAAAATAAGTGTATTTTTATTAAATATTCATGGAATGAGATGTATCAAATATCAAATTACATATGTTTAAATAAAACACTATAAACAAATAAAACAATAGAAATAAAAAATTAGATCATATGCAGAATTAAATAGAAATAGAATTACAATGAAATTAATGTCAAAATTATTTATTGATCTTTTCATTTCAATTTGTTTATCAATAAAAATGTCAATTCTTCTTTATTTTGCTGAGGGACACCTTAACTAACTGATTTAACATTAGGTTTGAATTGTTTTTATTTAGACAAACATCTTTATAGTTTATAATTAATTTTATTATATATTTTTGTTAAGAATGAACATAACTGGTTTTATTATATTTTTATTAGGAAAACCTATTTAGATCGGTTTGCGATAGCAAATAGAATCTTGGCGTTCATTTAAAAAAACGTATAATTAGTCTATTGAAAAATAAATGTTTCAATTTATTGTATTGAATTTAGGATTTGATATTAGACCAGAAAAGTATATATGGTTACAATCTTATTCAATATGAATATCTTTATAATTTGTGGGCTAATATATATTGATATGAATTATAATTTAATTTACCTTAGAATACAAATTTGACCAAGTTGTGACCTAACCTTGGCCATCTATATATTATTGATATTAATATATTTTAGTTATCATCATAAAAGCGCTCTTTACATTATTTTAACCATTATTATAAGCATTGTTTTCACTTTTCATATTGATTATTGACAATTAAATAATAATAAGTTATTATGGAATACTTTCATAAAAAGACCATTAGTCCATTATTATAAGAGTTTAAGAAGCCCATTGCTTCTCTTCCTTTTATTTTTATTCAGCCCATTAAAAAACAAGTCCAGTCCACTCTTTAGAGTATTCAGATCCTGTACCTAAAATGGTTGTAAAATTTAAAGAATATTTATTAAATAAAATTAACTATATAATCAATTTAAGAAATAATAAATAAATAACATTAAAAAATCTCATAATTATAAAATCAATTAGATTAGTTCATATATTCAAATAAATTATTTTTGAGTTTATAACTTTATTTCTATCAAATCATAATATCAAAATAATTAAAAACGTGTAAAGTTTTAAGATCATAAAATTAGTATTGAAAAAATGTAACTAATTTAAAATTTTATTTAAATCAAATTTATTAATTATCCTTTTGCAAGATCATAAAATTGTTGATTAACTCAAAAATAAAAAATTGCATGCTAAAGTTAATTATGTGTGACTTGAAAAATGTAGACAAATTTTTTAAACCTTAGTATTTTCATTTATATTTTGAGATGAAGCTATTTTTTTTTTGGTAGAATATAATATAATATATCGGTAAGATATTATCACAATATAATAAATTGTGATAATATCAATATTATATTATATTATATTATTATATTAATTTTCTTATAAGTTTAATTATATAAAATATTATCATAAACAATATGATAAATTTTGATAATATCTTACAGATATATTATATTTTACAGAATATATAGACACTCTCTCAAATAGAATGATTCTTGTATTACCATATTTAATATTAAAATTTATAAGTCACCTTAATATGGATTTATAAATGGAGTACTAATTATGATGTTCTAAAAAGCCCATGAACAAGTACACGAGGAAAATATGAACTATTCAGACATGTACTTGGTTTTTAAAATATAGATATATATCCAAATGTATGAACATAATATTTTGATTAGTTCAAAAATTAGTTTACGTGTGTCACATATCAAAAGATTTTTCAAAGAATTATATGTTGAAATATTAAAAAATATATTTTTTAAGGAATATTACAACATATTGAGGAAAAACATATATACTACATGGAAGATTCTTAAGACAATGAAAAATATTTCAAGGAGCATTCTTCACGAATGCTTCAACAGATAACTAATTAATACACAAAGTCCATAATTATTGTACATATTTTAATTAAGGGATTATCCAATGCAGAATAATAGATAAAGCCAAAATGTTTGATTGTTTGACCATCTTTTTAAGTTATTAAGAGTAATGTTCAAATTTAGAATTCTTGAAATCGAATTCAAAATTTTTCATTTTTAGATAAGATCTTTATGGCTTAAGTTAATTAATTGACTTGTTCATTACGTGTAACTTACACCAAGTTTTAGAGAGTTTATCAATAAAATCGTGAACAATTTTAAAAAAAAAAAATAATATGGGTCGGATTTAGGTCAACGTGACACCTACATTTCAAAATGAAAAATCATAGACAACTCCATAAATGATAGCTCTGTGAATTAAACATTTTTTTTTTTCAAAAAATCAAAAGAATGCTTCTCATCAATTATCAAACTCAGTTTATATATATTAATATATACTACATAGTAATCTATGCACATCAAATCATTTTTTTTAATGGAGATGACGATGAATATAAGAAAAAAACAAATTATTATTTCTTTGTTATTGATTGAAACAGACATTTCGAATAGAGGATATTGAATTAATTTTGATTAATTCTTTAAGTGATTGAATCAGCGAATTGAATACAATTAAATTAATAAATACTCTACAATAAGATACTGACAAATTCTTCTACAAAATATAACATTTTTAATTGAACAAATGTAAGGAATCTGAAACTTAGTAAAGAAAAATCAAGAAATTGTAATAGGCTAAACATTATATATTTTCTATTACAAGTGATATAGATGGAGATAAAAGTGATTAATTAGTTACATAAATGTCAACTAAGACGAAGCCATTTATTTTTTAAAATATGCAAAGAAGAAGACTTGGTTGTGAAAATTCAATTTTAATAAAATAAAACCATATAGAAAATTGAACATTTCAAATAATCCCCCCATGTCTATAAAAACCTTATAGATATTGGCTGTGTAAGAACATTAAGCAAGCAAATTAAAGCAACAGCCAACTCATGAAGACAGCTTTAAGCCTATTATGCTACCTTCTTATTAGCATTACTGTTGAAGCAACTAATCAAATCCCTCAACAGGTTAGTAGTACTAATTTGCGAATAATTCCTCGGGCATGTTATGTCAAAACGTTACGCTTATTCAAATCTCAAACACAATTGTCTTATAAAATCTGCGCAGAAATATATTGTGTACTTGGGCGACCTTCCTAAAAATGGCGCATCGTTATTGTCGTTGCATACGAATTTGCTCCAAACAGCCCTTGGCAGGTTAATTATCTTATTTAGATTATTAATAATATATATATATATATATATATATATATAATTGGTTTGGTTGGTTGACTTCACACAATTATTATATTTATGTTACTTGTAAATTGATGCAAAGTTTGTAGATAAATTAATTTCTTTTGCCATTTTTTCTTCTCTCTTATATTAAATATTAATTAATTATATGGTTCCACATTACAAATATTTTAAATATCATCACTTAACCAAACCAATAGGGTTATTTTAATCTTTGAGAAACAACTTCTATTTCACAATAATTTTAATCTTTAAAATTTAGATGAATTTGATCTTCCTTTTGAATATATGATTGCATGTATTAACAAAATGGGCATAATATAAATAGTTTATTTTTCTTAAATACAGATTATACATTCATCTGATTATAATAATTTTTTTTTTTTGGTTAGGGACAATGTGATGGATTTGATCATTCACAGTTATAAACGAAGTTTTAATGGATTTGTTGCGAAATTGACAAAAGAAGAAATGACAAGACTCTCCGGTTTTCATCTTAAATATATATATTTTTTCTTTTTTTTCTCCATTATCCTAATTAATTAATATCACAAAAAAAAACTTATTTATAGAAATGGACGATGTTGTGTCTGTCTTTCCTAATGAAAAGAAAGAACTGCACACAACGAGATCATGGGATTTTATGGGATTTTCTCAACAAGTTAACCGGGCATTACCCGTCGAAAGTGACATAATTATTGGAGTGCTGGACTCGGGTATATGGCCCGAGTCCGATAGTTTCAAGGATGATGGTTTTGGTGTTGGGCCTTTGGGTCCAGCCCAATTAGGCATCTAATAAAATAAGCAAAACCCTAAGAATGCTGCTTATTCCATCATTTCTAGAGAGAGAAGCTATTCTGCAAAGAAGAGAAGAAACAGAGAAGAAGAAACAGAGGAAGAAGAAGAGAAGGAGGCAGTGGATCTCTTACATTTTCACCTTCAGGTTGAGAGGGTTTTCCACGTAAATCTGGTGTTGTTTTGTTCTGTGTTTGATCTTCTGTTTTTAGACTTGGATAATCTGTGCATTTACCCATCTCACATTGCTAGATTACAGTATAAAAGTAATCTTCATTTCAAAATTCCCAACAAGTGGTATCAGAGCTGTTAGGTTTATTTTGAAGAGTGCTTTTGTAGGTTGAGATGGAAGGCAATAGCACAATGATCAGGTTGACAAACAATAACTGGCAGATTTGGAAATCCAAAATGGAGGACATCCTTTATTGTAAGGATCTGTATGAGCCAGTTGAAGGAGATAGTGCAAAGCCAAAAGAGATGGTTGAAGCTGATTGGATAAAACTGAACCGGAAAGCAGTCGGCACAATCAGACAATGGCTTGATGATAGTGTTTATCACCATGTAGCAAGTGAGAAAAGTGCTCATGAGCTATGGAAGAAGCTAGAGTCATTGTATGAGCAGAAAACCGCAGGCAACAAAGCGTTTCTGATCCGAAAGTTGGTAAATCTGAAATTCAGAGAAGGCACAGGTGTTGCTGAGCATTTAAACGAGTTCCAGAGTTTGATTAATCAATTATCAGTGATGGAGATGACCTTAGAAGATGAGTTACAAGCCTTATTGCTATTGGGATCATTGCCTGACAGTTGGGAGACATTGGTTGTGACTGTTAGTAATGCAGCTCCGAATGGTGTGCTTACTATGAGTATAGTTACTAGCAGCTTGTTCAATGAGGAGACAAGAAGGAAGTCAACTAATACAAATAGTGCACAGGCCCTAGTCACAGAGAACAGGGGAAGAGCTGAACACCGACAACAATCAAGAGGTCATAGCAAGTCAAGAGGCAGATCAAAATCTAAGGGAAGAGAATGTTATCACTGTGGTAAAGAAGGTCACATGAAGAAAAATTGTAGAGCCTGGAAAAGACTACAGAATGAAGGCAAAAATCAGAAGAAAGATGATGAAAACAGAAATACCACAGCCACAGTAACTGCAGAGGATGTAGTTATTCTTTCTTGTGAAAATGAACAATATCTACATGTAGAAGATCACCAAGGAGTTGAGTGGATAGTTGATACAGGTGCTTGCTATCATGCTACACCGAATAAAGAGTTCTTCACCACGTACAAGGCTGGAGATCTTGGTACAGTGAAGATGGGTAATACTAGTCACTCAAGCATTGTGGGTATTGGTGACATTTATTTGCAGACAGAACAGGGGCATCGGTTAACACTGAAAGATGTGCGGCATATTCCTGATTTACGTCTAAATTTGATATCAGGTGATGCATTGGACAAAGATGGATTCAAGCATTATCTTGGTGGTGGTGAATGGAAACTCAGCAAAGGATCAATGATTGTAGCAAAAGGGAAGTCGTGGCATTCATTGTACAGAACACATGTGAAGGTACTCAAAGATGATCTGAATGCAGTACAAGCTGAAAGCTCTCTAAATCTGTGGCATCAACGCCTTGGCCACATGAGTGAGAAAGGGCTGCGAATTCTGGTGAGGAAGCTGCACATCCCCTCAACCAAAGATGAGGTTCTGGATCTATGCGACTACTGCCCATTTGGTAAGCAACATCGAGTCTCTTTTAGTCAGACATCAGAAAGAAAACATAATGTGTTAGACTTGATTTATTCTGATGTGTGTGGTCCTTTTGAAGTGGAGTCATTGGGTGGCAATCGATATTTTTTAACATTTATTGATGATGCGTCTAGAAAGGTGTGGGTTTATTTTATGAGAACAAAAGACCAGGTATTCAATTACTTTCAAGAGTTCCATGTCATGGTAGAAAGAGAGACAGACAGTAAGCTGAAATGTCTTCGCTCTGATAACGGGGGAGAGTATACCTCCAAGGAATTTAAAACATATTGTACCAAATATGGTATTCGACATGAGAAGACAGTGCCTGGAACTCCGCAGCACAATGGTGTGGCTGAGAGAATGAATCGCACCATTGTAGAAAAGGTGAGATGCATGCTGAAGATGGCAAAGTTGCCAAAGCAGTTTTGGGGAGAAGCAGTTCGCACAGCCTGCTATCTCATAAACAGGTCGCCATCTGTTCCTTTGAAATTCGAGATACCAGAAACAGTATGGTCTAAGAAGAATGTTTCATACTCACATCTAAGGGTGTTTGGATGCAAAGCATATGTGCATATTCCAAAGGAACAAAGATCCAAGTTGGATGATAAAGCAACTCCATGTATTTTCCTTGGATATGGAAATGAAGAATTTGGGTACAGGTTATGGGACTCAGAAAAGAAGAGAATTGTCAGGTGCAGAGATGTTGTGTTCTTTGAAGGTCAGACAGGGATAAGTCCAGAAATCATTGAGAAGTCAGAGAGGGTTGATGAGTCCATAGAACTCATACCAATTCCTTCACATGTACAGTCAACAGTAACGGATGAAGATGAACAAAATGAAGAAGCCACTGAGGAAACCTCTGACATGAATGGTAGTAATGATGATGAGACTGTTTATGGTGTTCCTGAGCAGGGGGAGCAACATCGTCAAGAGGAGCCAGAAGAGCCCCCATTAAGAAGGTCTGAGAGAGAGCACCAACCTTCTAAAAGATACCCTTCTTCAGAGTATATCCTGTTGACAGAAGAAGGAGAGCCAGAAAGTTTTCAGGAGGCACAAGCTCATAAAGACAAAGTTAAGTGGCATGATGCAATGAAAGACGAGATGAAGTCATTGCAAGAAAATGACACATATGAGCTTGTGGAGCTTCCTAAGGGCAGAAAGGCCTTGAGAAATAAATGGGTGTTCAAGCTAAAGAGAGATGAAAATGGAGAACTTATGAAGTACAAAGCCCGACTGGTCGTAAAGGGTTTTGGACAGAAACAGGGCATCGACTTTGGGGAAATTTTCTCACCAGTGGTAAAGATGACTTCCATTCGTGCAGTGTTAGGTCTAGTATCTGGCCTAGATCTTGAACTTGAACAACTTGATGTAAAAACTGCATTCCTTCATGGTAACCTTGAAGAAGAGATCTATATGGTGCAACCAGAGGGATTTGAAGTGAAAGAAAAAGAAAACATGGTTTGCAAATTGAAGAAGAGTCTATATGGTTTGAAACAAGCCCCGAGACAGTGGTACAAGAAATTTGACTCCTTTATGATGAGTCATGGGTACCAGAAAACCAAGGCAGATCCATGTGTTTTCTTCAAAAGATTTCCTAATGGAAAATTTATAATCCTTTTACTTTATGTTGATGATATGTTGATTGCAGGACAGGATGCTCTGTTTATAGCTATGTTGAAGAAAGAGATGTCCAAGACATTTGAAATGAAAGACATGGGTCAAGCACGCCAGATATTGGGCATGAAGATTACTCGTGACAGAAAGGCTAAGAGACTTTGGTTGTCACAAGAGAAGTACATTGAAAGGGTGCTTGAAAGATTCAACATGCAAGGAGCAAAGAAAGTAAGTTGTCCACTTCCTAGCCATTTGAAATTGAGCAAGAAGTTGTGTCCATCAACAGAAAAAGAAAAGGATGAAATGTCAAGTGTGCCATACTCCTCAGCTGTAGGGAGTTTGATGTATGCAATGGTTTGCACTAGGCCAGATATAGCTTATGCAGTCGGTGTGGTAAGCAGATTCCTTTCTAATCCAGGAAAACAACATTGGGAAGCAGTGAAATGGATTCTTAGATATCTAAGAGGCACTTCCAATTTGTGTTTGAGTTTTGGAAATGGTGAACATGTGCTAGAAGGTTACACTGATTCTGATATGGCTGGAGATCTGGATCACAGAAAATCCACTTCAGGTTATGTGTTTACTTTTGCAGGGGGAGCCGTGTCATGGCAATCCAAACTGCAGAAATGTGTGGCTTTGTCAACCACAGAAGCAGAATACATTGCAGCCACTGAAGCTGGTAAAGAGCTATTGTGGTTGATTAGATTTCTCTTGGAGCTTGGTATGCAACAAGAAGATGCAGTTGTTTTCTGTGATAGCCAGAGTGCCATAGATTTGAGCAAGAATGCTACATATCATTCCAGAACTAAGCATATTGATGTGAGGTTTCATTGGTTAAGAGATGTAATAGAAAACCAGCAGATGAAGTTGAAGAAAATCCACACGGATAAGAACCCGTCAGACATGTTTACGAAGATTGTTCCAAAAGACAAGCTCGAGCTCTGTTGTCGGCTTGTCGGCATGAATACCAAGTGATGACTTGAAGATCGGTGTACCTCTCTCCGTGGGCTGGAGGGGGAGATTGTTGGGCCTTTGGGTCCAGCCCAATTAGGCATCTAATAAAATAAGCAAAACCCTAAGAATGCTGCTTATTCCATCATTTCTAGAGAGAGAAGCTATTCTGCAAAGAAGAGAAGAAACAGAGAAGAAGAAACAGAGGAAGAAGAAGAGAAGGAGGCAGTGGATCTCTTACATTTTCACCTTCAGGTTGAGAGGGTTTTCCACGTAAATCTGGTGTTGTTTTGTTCTGTGTTTGATCTTCTGTTTTTAGACTTGGATAATCTGTGCATTTACCCATCTCACATTGCTAGATTACAGTATAAAAGTAATCTTCATTTCAAAATTCCCAACATTTGGTCCTCCACCCGCAAAATGGAAGGGAACTTGTCAATCATCGGCCAATTTCACTTGCAACAAGTGAGTTATTAGAGATCTATAATATACACACTTTTAGTACAATAATTATTGTGTCACACTAATTGTTATAATGTAGGAAAATCATTGGAGCAAAGTATTATAGAAAAAACGGCTGGTTTAACGAATTCGATGTTCAATCTCCAAGAGACTCCAGAGGTCATGGAACACATACAGCATCGACCGCAGCTGGAAACATAGTGAGCAATGCTAGTCTATTTGGGGCAGGTCGAGGAATTGCTCGAGGAGGGGTTCCATCGGCCCGAATAGCGGTTTATAAAATATGCTGGGACGATGGATGTTACGATGTGGATATTCTAGCCGCATTTGACGATGCCATCGCGGATGGAGTAGATATTATCTCGCTTTCGGTTGGAGGGAGATTTCCCCGTGATTATTTTGAAGATTCCATTGCTATCGGAGCCTTTCATGCCATGAGAAAGGGTATTTTGACGTCGAATTCAGCTGGAAATAACGGCCCTTCTCTTTTATCGGTCTCGAATTATTCACCTTGGTCCTTATCTGTTGCTGCTAGCACCATAGATAGAAAATTCTCAACTAAGGTGCAATTAGGAAACAATCAAGTTTATGAGGTAACACTTTTAAAACTAATTCATTTGTACTTTTTTTTCGAATATCTATTTTGTTCGCACGTGGAACTAATTAAACGTATGGAATATAGGGTGTTTCTATAAACACGTTTAACAATCTTACGGATTTCTATCCACTTGTTTATGCCGGAAATGTGAAAAACAGAACATTAAACATAAGCTATTTGGACCCAAGGTACTTGAATATTTGCTTAACCATGCATGTATATATGTTATATATGGTCTTAGTTTTATGATTTGTGTGCTACAAATGAAGGTATTGTACCCCGGGTACATTAGATGCGGAGTTGTTAAAAGGAAAAATCGTATTTTGTGAACTCCTAAGTAATGGGAAAGCACCGTTTTTGGCTGGCGCGGTTGGAACATTGATGAGGGATAGTCGATACACCGATATGGCCTCAACATTTCCCCTGCCGGCTGCTCATTTTGGCTTGACCGATGGAACCACTATTTTCGAATATGTTAACACGACAAGGTAAAGATATATTTGATAAGATTACCACAATTTTAATTCTTGGTGGCCTCTAATTGTTAATTTTGAATCTCTTATTTACAAATTTTTAGCAACCCAATTGCAAGAATATTCAAAAGCAATGAAGGAAATGATACATTTGCACCTTATGTGGCATCATTCTCATCCAGAGGTCCCAATCCCATTACAAATCACCTTCTCTCGGTAAGGCTATAACAAATATATAATTCTAGGCTATAACTTTTATTTAGTATTTTTTAATCAAATGATCATTATACAACTTATATGTTTATAATTTTAAATTTGATTTTGATGATTAAAAAAATCTGATCGTATTGAAACCTAGCCGGACATATCGGCTCCGGGGGTAGACATTTTAGCAGCTTGGTCACAAACATGGCTTACAACCGTAGAGGAGGACACTAGACGATCACCTTACCACATCATATCGGGTACATCAATGGCTTGTCCACACGCTACTGCTACAGCTGCTTATGTGAAATCTTTTCATCCTTCGTGGACACCTGGTGCGCTCAAGTCGGCTCTTATGACCACAGGTAATTAATTAAATGCAATTCCTCGAAACATATATAACGATTACTCGAGACAATGTTGTTAATTTTTGTGCGTGTTCTTTGATCATTTCTAGCCTTTCCCATGAGTGTTGATTCCAACCCCGAAGGAGAACTTGCATATGGGGCAGGCCACATTAATCCTCTTAAAGCTGTCAATCCCGGTCTAGTTTATGATATTGGTGAATTAGATTATATAGAGTTCTTGTGTGGGCAAGGCTACGCTGACAAGTTGTTGCGACTGATCACTAGCGATAATAGTAGCTCATGCTCAAATGTCACTAAAGATGCCGTGTGGGATCTAAACCTACCTTCTTTTGGAATTGGTGGTGTGCCATTTAAACCTTTTAACCAAAGTTTCACAAGGACCGTCACGAATGTGGGGAACCCTTCATCCACGTACAAATCCAAGATCACGGCTCCACAAGGGCTTAAAATACAAGTTGAGCCGAGTGAATTATCGTTTAGTTCTCAAGGCCAGAAGTTATCATTTGTATTGAAGGTGGAAGGAGTGATGGCTAGATCAAGATTGTCGGCTTCTTTGGTGTGGGATAATGGTGTGAATCAAGCGAGGAGTCCTATCGTTGTTTATCCGACTAGCTAGTTCGTGACATTTGGATGGACATTTTCTAGTATTTCTAATGAGTTGAATAATAATCATCATTTGTATGATTTTGTTTTTATTGTGAATGTATTTGTATTGAATTGTAAATTATAAAATTTAAATGAATCTAGGTTGTGATATCCAACAAAAATACATGTGGCTTATCTTCTTTATATATAGCTAGCATACATATTAGCAAAACTTTATTATTGTTTTTTTTATTGTGATTCCTCATATACACCCTTTAACTTAGTACATTTTTTTAGTGATAATTAAATTCAAAATTTTTATCTTTTATATGTAATATTTTTTGTCATTTGTAAAAATGAAATATAAACTATTTTAATTGATAAATTGAATGTTGTCATACATAAAATATATATATATATATATATCTATTATTAATATTGTTTTGGATTTATTTAAAAAAATCTGGTCAAACATTGCTTACTTAAGCGTCTTTTTGTTAACCATAGACTTGGTCTTTTGATTAGTTTTACTTTTTAATATTTATTTAGTTAATAATATTTTTTTTCTGGGTTATAAAGGTCAACCATTTATAAGCTTGTATTAAACATGATTACTAATTTCATTAGTGTAGATAATCATAAAATTGTTAATGTTGGTGAGTGGACGAGTTATCAATGTGTAAATTAAAATGAGATTAAAATGAGATTAATCGAGGGACAATTATAATTTAATCAATTAAATATTTAAATGTAATGTACATTTTCAATATTTAAATCCATAAATATTAATTCAATCAAACATATCCAAAACATTCTACATACATTACAGTATTACCCAACAATAAAACAATAACAAGTTAGAGCACTAACAACTATTACTAAACATAAATAACTATTCGTATAATAATTTGATTCATTTATGGGTTTATAAACAAAATAATATATTTTTGTCGTTTTATTATAACGGTTCAATTATTTTGTCGTTTGTTCATAAACTCTAACTATTGTAATATTTATTCACTTGTTAGTGATCAATTCATTAATTCATAATAATTATAAAGCATCTCAAATGAATCTTTAATTCGTATTGGTTTAATTATTCATGCAATGAGATTCAATTTTTACTTCAATGAAATTAACTTAGTTTAAATTTTAATTTTAAAACAATTTCAAAGAAAATAATAAATTAGTTAAATTCATACTAGTTACCTTCGATTCCATTCTTCAATAAGGTATCTTAAATTTGAAGATTCAAATTCTCCGTACATTGAACTTATGTCATCCAGGGCGTGCTGCAAAGCTGATATATTCCTTCAAAATCTTCATATGACGAACGTGTACCACCATCGGGTTGGTATATAGAGGAAAGACCCCGGATGAATTCAAAATATGTCGGTAAAATTTACACTATGTGTTTGTTCTTAATATATAATATTAATTCGTCTAATCTCAACTAGTATAGTTGTGATTAAAAGAGTTAATACTATATATTAAGAATAAATATATAGTGTTAACTTTGTCGACGTATTTTAGATTAATCGGGGAGTCTTTTATCTAGAGGCAATCGTTCATCATATAAAGTATTTGAACTTTTAAACTCCTTCAATTTTCTTACAAAGATTTTAAAAGAGAGATGATTGATAATTTTTTAATTAGTTGGCTTCAAATAAATAGTAAATTTAGAATGGTTGAATAAAAAGAAAAAAAGATTACCAGAATAATTATGTCATTAATTAAAATTATTTTCTTCCCACTATATCTTGATGACGTTCAAATAAATAGCAAATTTAGGTTGGGAATTGGATATGGAAAAGAATACTTAAATAATTATGTCACTATTAATTATATAATCACTCGGGTCAAATTTTATTTTAATTCTTATGTCTAGTCCACAATATTTAATCTACACCATCTAATTCATAGATATTTATAGTAATTTATTAACCCTGCATTCAATTTTAAGACAAAATATTGTTATAATTAATACTTATAGATTGTCTTTACAAGATTTGTTTGGATTTTGAAAATTCAAAATTGTGTAGAAAATTATTGAATTTTAAACAAAATTTTGAATTTTCAAAATTCAAATTAATAAATTTAAGGATTCAATTTAAATAAATAAATATAAACTTGAATAACAAAAAATATTGTAATCTAATTATTGATAAAAGGTTCAACATTTCATACATAGATTTGCAATAATTATATATATAATAGAATAATTTCATAATTATACGTCTAGATGAATAATCTATTTAATTATTAATAATTCATCGTTTAAGCTAGCATACAACATAAATCTAAATTTATCGGTACAAAAGATAATTAAATTTCGAATATAGTTTCAATCCTTAAGTCCAAAAATATTAAAACAAAAAAAATCTAAACAAACATATCCAAAACATTCACACATTCAAACATCACCTAACAATAAATCAACAAATTACAAATTAAACTTAATTATCAACTTACTTTGTTACTTGATTTGCTCAATTTTATGGGGGTCTAGGATATCATTATAATGGTTTTATTATCTAAAATAAATCCAACAGGATTCTTCAAACCACTAAAAATGCAGCTACATTGTTATATAATAATTTCATTAACTAGCTAGCTAGGTTTTCAATATGTAGAATTAATTGCACAATATAGGAGCTCTTTCATGAACCCTCATTTTTATATAATATTTCTATTACTCTAAATAATGAAGAACATGAATATCTAAATTATTCTGTTTATTTCATTTACATTACTGAAAAAAACAATCTGTTGTAATATATATTTGTCAGTTTCGCATAATTTTACTCACAGTCAGTTGTGATTTTAATTACCACAACTTGTAAATTTATTAATTCGCAATAACTAAAAAAATGTCAAATAATGATTATACAGTTTTTTAAATGAAATATGCTTATTTATAATATACTCGTGACACGTACTATTCAACTACGAATTTATTGTTATCGTTTTTTCTTGATACAACGATTCAATTGCTTATTTATCGTTTTCTCGACACGATCATTCAACTATTTTCCGTTTCTTCAAAATTAATTTTTTTTATTAAATATTCATAAAATCAGATAAATAAAAGTAGAGGTGTTTAAATGCAACGCAACAAATAAGTAAGACAAATAAAACTTATATATATGAAATTATTTAGAAATAGAATTAGAAATATAAATATTTTAAAAATAATATCAAAATTGTTTATTCACGTTCGATTCAATTTGTTTGTCAATAAGAATGTCAATTTCTCTCTAAAATAGAGCAAAATTCTAACTAACTGTTTTAATATAATGTTTCAATGGTTTTTATTTAGTTAAACATCATTTTAGTTTATAATTAATTTTATTATATTTTTTTTAAGATTGAGACATGACTAGATTTATTATATGGTTATTACAAAACCTTAAAAAGGCATTGCTACTCTTATATATCTTTATTAATATATTATTTTCAATTGCCTTGTCAAACTTTTTACAATGGATAGAACTCTGGAGGCTTATAGACCAATTAAATACATGGACTCAACCCTAAAATTCTATAGATATTTTCAACAACTTTGGATCATTAAAAAACAGAAATTAATATTTGGTAACCTTTGATAGTTTCAGGATCCGAGCGGTTCTTCTTTGGATTCATTTTACAAACAAAAGAAGATCTACCCGAAGATCCGATTGCTTCGTCTATTGTCAATTGATCTCCGCTGTTTGTTAACCTGTATGTTTTGTCGATGTAAGTCGATCCAGAAAAATAATATGTGGTTCCTTTGATTCAACATCTGACGAAATGTTATAATGTCTTCATATTATATCTTGGTCACTAATCTCACCTTTTATCTAATTCTTTTCTCTAATTCAAAGTATTTAATGTACACAATTTAATTCAATAGATTAATAGTAATTTATTAATTTGAAGCAATTTTTTAAAGAATATATATTAATTTAACCGTTTGTACCTATTGTCCTGACACCATGTAACGGACACCCATAAATACTTTTTCTCCAACCATACTTAAAAAAAACTCAAAATTAGTTTTTGTAACCTCTCTTCTAACTAAACGCATATAAGCGTTTGGACGGTACATCCTTCATTTTTTGCTATTTAAAAAAATTGGTCCTTAGGTTATATTTTTTTTATAACTTTTAATTTTTTTACATTTAAATTAATTTTTTAACTTATATTTTTTTATTTTTAAAATAAAAATTTTAATTGTTTTCTAAATATATAATTAAATCATTAAATTTATTATATTTGAAATTTAATCTAATTTATTTTATATTTTATAATTTACTTTATATTTTTAACTTATATTTTATAATTATAATTTTATAAATTATCTTATAATATGTTAACAATGTTTATTTAAATATAATATGTTTGTTTATTTAAATGTATTAGAATTATTTTGTTGTTTATGAATTATTGATATATAATTAATTTTATTTTAATTTTATTAAATGAAAGATAAAAGGTTGGGATTAAATATGTAAAATTGATAAATATATAGATAATATTAATAAGGTTAAAAAGTTAGTGTAAGAAAGAAATATTCTAAGAATATTTTTTTGGGTTTGAGAATGAGTTTTTGAGTTGGAGATGAATTAATGTATGATAAGATGTTTACTGCATTTTGAGTTTGAGAATGGGTTATGGGTTAAAGATAGTCTAAGAGGGAATAATTTGAATTTTGAATTTCTAAAAAAAATTGAATTTTCAAATTTTAAATTAATAAATAATCTGATCGAGTATGCATTCATTTAAAATAAGTAAATATAAACTAGTATAACAAAAACTATTTGTAATTTAATTATTAATAAAAGTTAAACCTTTCCTTGAATGATAGCAATAATCTTATTTTGTTTTTTAATAAATGGAAAAAAGAATAATTCAAAAGTTATAGGTATTGAAAATTTTATTTACATATTAATATAATTCATTGTTTAATCACATCCCAACAAAAATCTAATTCGAAAAAACAATCTAAAACAATCTACTACATGTTTTTACTTAAAATTTAACAAGAACTCTCAAAATCTATTAAATGTACTATATAGTTTCAATATTTAAATCCATAAACATTAATTCAAACAAAGCTATCCAAACCATTCTCATATATTACAACATGATCCCCAAGTACCCAACAATATAAAAATAAAAATAAAAATAAAATAGAGCACTAACAAATTACAACAATAACAATAAGAAATTAGAGCACTAATTCCTAATTAAAATAATTATTTATATAATAATTCAATTCCTTTAGAATAACTAGGCTTAAAAACAAAATAATATATTAAATTTGTCGCTTTCTTCGTAACGTTAATTACAATTCAATTGTTTTGACGTTTGTTCACGTGTTAATTGATCAATTCAGTAATTCATAATAATTATAAAGCAGGCCAAATGAATCTTAATTCTACACAACGATTCAACTATTGGACTATTTCCATAAATTTTGATTGTTTATTTTTTCAAGATCAGAAGTTAAAATAAATATATTTTTTGTAAAAAAATTTGTCTTGGTTTAGTTGTTCACGTGGTGAGATTTACTTTTCCTTCATCAATGTAATTAACTTAGTTTAAAAGATTGTTAAATTTTAGTTTTGATAACAATTTGAGAAAAAACAACAAATTAGTTAATTCATACTAGTTACCTTCCTTCCAAGCTTCAATAACTTGATTTACAGCTTATGTCGGTTAGGGTGTGCCGCCATGTTGGTATGTTTCTTCAAATACTTCCTATGACGAACAAATACCACAACCAGGTTGTTATATAAAGGTAAGACGTAGGATGAATCTAAAATATGTCAATAGAGTTTACACTTAGTGTTTTTTCTTAATATACAACATTAATTTGTCTAATCTCAATTAGTATAGTTGTGATTAAAAGAACTAATAATATATAGTAAGAATAAACACTAAGTGTCAACTCTATCAACATAATTTAGATTAATCATAGATCTCTCCTTTATACTTTAGAAAGGGTCGTCGTCATAAGGAGAATTCAAACTTGAATCCTTCAATTTTGTACAAAGACTGGAAGAGATGAATGATTGATAAATTTATTCAATATCTAGATGGTTCAAATAAATAGTAAATTTAGAATGAAAAAAAAAAAGATTACATAAATAATTATGTCATTAATTAAAATGATTTTCTTCCTAATATATCTAGATCACGTTCAATAAATGGCAAATTTAGATTGGTTGGATATGGAAAATAATCTACTTAAATAATTATATTACTATTGATATTTTCACCCGGTTCAATTTTATTTTATTTTAATTCTGATCTCCATCAAATTCAAAGAGATTTATAGTAATTAATTGACTCTGCATTAAATTTCAAGACAAAAAATCATTGTAATTAACACTTTTATAGATTGAGATTGAAAGATTAGTTTGAATTTTGAAAAATCAAAATTGTGTAGAAATGTAGTGAATTTTAAACAAAATTTGAATTTTAGAATAGTTGAATAGAAAAAAAGAATATTACATGAATAATTATGTCATTAATTAAAATTATTTTCTTCCTACTATATCTTGATCACGTTCAAATAAATAGCAAATTTAGGTTGGTTGTATATGGAAAAGAGATTACATCATTTATTTATATATAGTAATTTATTAATAAATTAACACTCTTAGAGACTTTCCTTGAAAGATTATTTTAATTTGAATTTTGAAAATCTAAAATTGTGTAGAAAAGTTTTGAATTTTAAACAAATTTTGAAATTTCAAAATTCAAAAATAAATATAAGTGTTCAATTTAAATAAACAAATATAAACTTGAATAACAAAATATATTGTAATATAATTATTAATAAAAGGTTCAACATTTTATATATAGATTAGCAATAATCATATATATATATATATTAAAAGAAAATTTTCATAAATTTTAATCTAGAATAATCTATTTAATTATTAATTAATTGTTTAAGCAGACAAAATAAATCATAAATAATTAAATGAAATATGCATATTATTTGATTTATTTGTGACACAACTATTTAACTACTAATTTATCGTTTTTCTTGATACAACAATTCAACTATTTGTCGTTTCTTCGTTATTTCCTCAAAAATAAATTTATTTTTATTAAATATTCATGGAATATGATAAATAAAATGACATGTGTTTAAATGCAATGCTATAAACAAATAAAATAATAAAAATAAAAATGAGATCATATGCAGAATTAATTAGAAATAGAATTACAAATATTATGAAATTAATAAAAAAGTTATTTATTGATCTTCATTTCAATTTGTTTATCTATAAGAATATTCTAATTATTTTTCTGAATGACATTCTAACTAACTGATTTAATATAGGTTTTAATTGTTTTTATTTAGACAAACATCTTTATAGTTTATAAATAATTTTATTATATGTTTTTTCTTAAGAACTTGACATAACTAGTTTTATTATATTTTTATTTAGAAAGTCTATTTAGCTCGATTGGTGTATTAGAATCTTTGTGTACATTTTCAAAAACTTATGTAATGTATTGAAAAAACAATATTTCAATTTATTGTATGGAATTTAGTATTTGATATTAGACCAGAAAAATATATATGGTTACAATCTTATTCAATATAGTTCTTTTTATAATTTGTGGGCTAATATATATTTATGTATTGTAATTTCATTTACCTTAAAATACAAATTTGACCAAGTTGTGACCTAACCTTGGCCATCTATGTGACTAATGAAATGATATTAATATTTTTTAATTACCATCATAAAAGC
The DNA here is from genome assembly GCF_907164915.1 of Impatiens glandulifera. NCBI lineage: Eukaryota > Viridiplantae > Streptophyta > Magnoliopsida > Ericales > Balsaminaceae > Impatiens > Impatiens glandulifera. The sequence continues at coordinate 44,699,240 of NC_061868.1, forward strand.
GCTTTATACATTATTTTAACCATTATTATAAGCATTGTTTTCATATTGACAACTAAATAATAATAAATTATTATGGAATACTCATAAAGATCATTAGTCCATTATTATAAAGTTTAAGAAGCCCATTGCTTCTTTTCCTTTTATTTTTATTCAGACCATTAAAAACAAGTTCAGTCTCCTCTTTAGAGTCTTCAAATTAGGGTCATCGAGTTTCTCAAAATAAATTGCTGAGAATTGAACTCGGGTGTTTAATGTAACAAGGTACTGTTCTACCACTAGTACTATTCTTTTTTTTTTTAATATTGAATTCAAAATATTCTAATTTGTTTATTTTAAACTTTTTCTTAAGCTAAGTTTGGAAATATAAATAATTAAAAAAAATGAATTCGGTTTTCGGTTCGGTTTCGAGTTGAAACTAAAACTTGAAAACCGTATTTGAATTCGAATTGTTTGAAATTCGATTCAAAAACCGAAAATGAAATTCGAATTCGGTGAATTCGAATTTAGTCGGATATTCAGTTCAGACCAAATATTGAACACCCATACTTCAAATCTTATGCCTAAAATTGTTGTAAAATTTAAAGAATATTTATTAAATATAATTAACTATATAATCAATTTAAGAAATAATAAATAAATAATATTAAAAAATCTCATAATTATAAAATCAAATAGATTAGTTATCTATTCAAATAAATTATTTTTGAATTTATAACTTTATTTCTATAATCGTAATATCAAAATAATTTAAAAACTTGTAAAGTCTTAAAATCGTAAAATTAGTATTGGAAAAATATAACTAATTTAAATTTTATTTAAATCAGATTTATTAATTATCCTTTTGTAAGATCATAAAATTGTAGATTAACTCAAAAATAAAAGATTGCATGCTAAAGTTAATTATGTGTATGGCTTGAAAAATATAGCCAAACTTTTTAAACCTTAATGTTTGTATTAATAGAACTGTCGAGAAATGTAATTAATCGTTTTTATGATTTTTATTTAGTACAAACAAGCTAAACAACTATCAAGACATCGAGTACATATGTGAGAAAATGATGGGAAAAAAATTTGTTTTTATTTATTTTAGCTAGCAAAATTTAAAGTTTTGTTAAACTATAAAGATTCTTACTCTTTGATAAGCTTTCTCGACTTAAATAAATCACTGCATGATTATGAGTACATTTTTCTAAATTATCTATATAGTTATAATCTTTAAATAATTGCATCATAAGACCAAATTTTAGCCACCATTTGCAACATACTCCATTTGATTCATAAAAAATTATGAGTTTGTCCTACAACAACCTGTCTAATTTGCTTTTATTTATATGTTCATTTACAAGCAATTTAAAAAAAAAACTTTTTCATTGTGACAATAAATTTTGATGATAGAAAAATAAGGTTGAGAATAAAAGTAATATCTTTTTCAACCAAGGAAATTATTCATTTTTTCTTTTAGTTTGGTTGATATGATTGATGGAGTGTATATTAGGGACCTCTTAATTAATAAAATATATTATATGCCCATTGATTTTCTTTAATATTGGATGATGGGATAAGTTAGCACCTTCTTTGAACATAATCAATTGAATACAAAATAACTCTTTTTTATGTGTATCTGTCATCCAATGACAAAAAACAAAATATTATAAATGTAAACATTTAACTAAAGATCAAAACAAACATTCAAGCTTAAATCAAACACATTATTATCAATTTAGTGTTTGTGAATAGACTGAATTGCATATAAAATAATAATTAGTTCAAACTTTAAAATCTTATCTTACTTTATAAGTAATTAGTGAATAGTAGAAAGCCTCAATCATACAACTCAAACTAAAGTTATTCATAAAAAAAATATAAATATATATATATAGTAGGATGGTACAAGGATAAGTGAAAGTGAGAGGTGAGGGAATTCCATCCAAGATATACAAGACAAAAGGATGTCAATGTCAACCTCTCATGAGCCACTATTTCATTTTACAAAATTTTCATGTTCTTTTGAATAATTATTTAATTTTAGTCTCAACATATATATTCCTTTGATATTCCAAATCTATGCTCAAGTCAAGCCTAACTTTCTCTTTAGAGGATCTAGCTAGGTCCATTTAAGCAAAATTAAACATTAGTATTTTCATCTATTTCGAGATGAAACTATTTGCTTATGCTTTTTTAAAATAATAATTTTTCTTAAAGTTAAGAAATCAAATCAGTGTTACGGTTCCCAAAAATTGGGCTGTTTCATTGCAGGTAGAAAAACGTGGAAAAAATTAATGTTTTAATTTTAGTTAAAAAAAATATTTTTGGTGAAGTTTGAATCAATAAGCAAATAATTTTTTTTTCATATAAAACTCTTATGCTACAAAATTAATTATTTTTTGATTTTTATTTATTCAAATTCACATTTCCATTTAACTAATTAAATTAGTTTAAAATTCCAACAAAATATGATATATTCAAATATATATCCAAATGTATGAACATAATATTTTGATTAGTTCAAAAATTAGATTATGTGTGTCATATATCTAAAGATTTTTCAAAGACTTATATGTTGAAATATTAAAAGATATAGTTTTTAAGGAATATTACAACATATTGAGGAAAAACATATATACTACATGGAAGATTCTTAAGACAATGAAAAATGAAATATAAACTACTTTAATTGATAAATTGAATGTTGTCATACATAAAAAAAAAAAATTATTATTATTGTTTTGGATTTATTTAAAAAAATCTTGTAAACATTCGCTTACTTTGTCAAGCGTATTTTGGTTAACTATAGACTTGGTCTTTCGATTAGTTTTACTGTCAACTATTTATAGGCATGTATTAAACATGATTACTGATTTCAATAGTGCAAATAATCATAAAAGTGTTAATGTTGGTGAGTGGACGACGTTAACAGTGTAAAAAATGAGATTAATCGACATTTATAATTCAATCAATTAATTAGTTTGAAAATATATTAAATGTACTGTATAGTTTCAATATTTAAATCCATAAATAATAATTCAACTTAACAAACGTATCCTACTACATACATTACAGCATTACCCAACAATAGAACAATAATTTTCCCCCAAAAAAAACAATAGAACAATAACAAATTAGAGCACTAACAACTATTACTAAACATAAATAACTATTTATATAATAATTCAATTAATTTATAATAATTACATAGGTTTATAAACAAAATAATATATTTATGTCGTTTTATTGTAACGGTTCAATGGTTTTGTCGTTTGTTCGTAAACTCTAACCAGATTGTAATATTTACTCACTAGTTAGTGATCAATTCATTAATTCATAATAACTATAAAGCAGGTTAAATGAATCTTTAATTTGTAGTTTTCTCTATACACAATGATTCAAATATTATTTAACGTTCCTTCCTAAATTTTGATTGTTACTCTTTCAAAAACAAGTTAAATTAATATATTTTTTTAAAAACAATACATATTAGTTTAATTGTTCATGCGGTGAGATTCACGTTTTCCTTTATCAATGAAATTAACTTAGTTTAAATTTTAATTTAAAAAAAAAAAAAACAAATTAGTTAAATTCATATCAGTTACCTTCCTTTCATTCTTCAATAAGGAGACTTAAATTTGAAAATTCAAATTCTCCGTACATTGAACTTACACTAGTAGAAAAAGGGGTATTAGTAAGGGCTAAAACCGTTACTGAAACTTATTTGTAACGGCAAATAAAACCGTTACCAATCGTTACTAAAAATTACGTTACAGAAACTTCACAGGTATCAATAACGGCGTTCGAAAACCGTTACTGATAGTCATGGAATAATAGTAACGGTTCTAGCCGTCTAAAAACCGTCACAGAAACAACACGAGCATCTGTAACGGTTTTCGAAAACCGTTACAGATAGTAATGGAACAACAGTAACGGTTTTAGCCGGCTAAAAACCGTTACTGAAAGACTGTATTATCTGTAACGGTTTTCGAAAACCGTTACAGATACTCGTGTTGTTTCTGTGACGGTTTTTTATTTGTTAAACCGTTACAGTTAGATTTATAGTAACGATTTTTGAAATTATTTAACCGTTACTAAACCCTAATAGTTTTTTTTTTCAGAGAACCCTAATAGAATAATCTTCAAATTCATGAATTCACTCAGAGAACTTAATCCAAATCTATGATAATTGACTAGAGGATATCAAAATGATCACTAAACCCTAATTCTGAAATACCCACGAAGAAAGGTGCAAAGATATCTATTTTCAGCTTAATACTCACAAAAAAAACCCTAGAAGCACATATCTGGCTTTAGAAAACACTAGATATGTCACTGAGCATAGATAAGAACAATAATAAATCATTTAGATGGAAATGGAGAGGTTGAGAGATGAACTTACTGAGAGCTGGAAGAATGAAGAATGGAGAGGTTTTGCCTTGAATAAACCCCCGAGAATTGAAGATGATATATGAACAAATGACCTATTATACACATAGATTGAAATAGTTAAATTTGTTGATTGAAGAATTGAAGATGATATGAAGAATGAAGAACTTACCTGATCGGACAGTACGTTGTTGGCGGCGGACAGGGCAGGAACAAAGAAGAGGGGATGAAGAAGAGAAGAGTGGAAGAAGAAGAGAATAGAAGAACTTACCTGATCTGATCGGCGGAAGATCGGCGGTAGAAGAAGATCGGTGGAAGAAGAAGGAGAAAACGGTCGCGCGCGGAAGAAAGGAAAAGCAAGAAAGGAAGAAGGAAAAAAGAAAAAAGGAAAGAAGCGCGGATTATTAATGGCTATCTGTAACGGTTCTTCATAAACCGTTACAAATAAGAGCAGAGAAGTTAAAAAGACGGCCAAGTATCTGTAACGGTTTATGAAGAACCGTTACTGATATCAATCACAAAGAACTGTAAATAAAGTCATATCTGTAACGGTTATTCATAAAACCGTTACAGATAAGAGCAGAGAAGTTAAAAAGACGGCTTAGTATCTGTAACGGTTTATGAAGAACCGTTACAGATGCCCTAGTAATAACGGTTTTCCACTAAAACCGTTACTGATATCAAACACTAAGAACTGTAAATAAAGCCATATCTGTAACGGTTATTCATAAAACCGTTACAGATACTAGCAAAGACGGCTCATTATCTGTAACGGTTTATGAATAACCGTTACAGATGCCCTAGTAGTAACGGTTTTCCACTAAAACCGTTACTGATATCAATCACAAAGAACGGTAAATAAAGCCATATCTGTAACGGTTCTTCCTCAGCCGTTACAGATGTAATAATAGTAACGGTTTTCTACTAAAACCGTTACTGATATCAAACAAAAGAACTGGAAATTAAGTCATATCTGTAACGGTTTATATAACCGTTATTTTAAACCGTTACTGATAAAAAATATTAGTAAGGGCGTTCGAGCGCCGTTACTAGTAGTCGTTACAGAAGATTTATTTTCTACTAGTGTTATGTCATCTAGGGCGTGCTGCAAAGTTGATACATTCCTTCAAATTCTTCATATGATGAACGTGTGCCACTATCGGGTTGGTATATAGAGGAAAGACCCCGGATGAATCCAAAATATGTGGGTAAAATTTACACTATATATTTGTTCTTAATATATAACATTAATTCGTCTAATCTCAACTAGTATAGTTGTGATTAAAATAATTAATACTATATATTAAGAATAAATATATAGTGTCAACTTTGTCCACGTATTTTAGATTAATCAGGGGTCTTTTCTTTAGAATGTGGCAATCGTTCATCGTATAAAGTATTTGAACTCTTGAATTTCTTCAATTTTCTTACAAAGATTCTAAAAGATAGATGATTGATAAATTTTTAACTGGTTAACTTCAAATAAATAGTAAATTTAGAATGGTTGAATAAAAAGAAAAAAATATTACATGAATAATTATGTCATTAATAAAATTATTTTCTTCCCACTATATCTTGATCACGTTCAAATAAATAGAAAATTTAGGTTGGGAATTGGATATGGAAAAGAATACTTAAATAATTATGTCACTATTAATTATATAATCACTCGGCTCAAATTTTATTTTAATTCTTATGTCTAGTCCATAATATTTAATCTACACCATCTAATTCATAGATATTTATAGTAATTTATTAAATCTACATTCAATTTTAAGACAAAATATTCATTCGTAATAATTAACACTTTTATAGAATGTCTGGATTTTGAAAATTCAAAATTGTGTAAAAAAGTATTGAATTTTAAACAAAATTTTGAATTTTCAAAATTCAAATTTAAATTTAAGGATTCATTTTAAATAAATAAATATAAACTTGAATAACAAAAAGTATTGTAATCTAATTATTGATATAAGGTTGAACAATTCATACATAGATTAGCAATAATTAAATATATATATATAATAGAATAATTTCATAATTATACGATCAACTACATGAATGATCTATTTAATTATTAATAATTCATCGTTTAAGCATACAACATAAATCTATATTTATCGATACAAAAGTTAGTTAATTGAATTTCGAATAAAGTTTCAATCCTTAAGTCTAAAAATATTAAAACAAAAAAAATCTAAACAATCATATCCAAAACATTCTTACACATTCAAACATCACCTAACAATAAATCAACAAATTACAAATTAGAATGACTACAATCAAGTTTGGCCTAGACTTAATTATCAACTTACTTTGTTACTTGATTTGTTCAATTTTAGGGGTCTAGGATATCATTATATTGGTTTTATTATCTAAAATAAATCCAACAAGATTCTTCAAACCACTAAAAATGCAGCTACATTGTTATATAATAATTTCATTAACTAGCTAGCTAGGTATTCAATATGTAGAATTGCACAATGTAGGAGCTCTTTTATGAGAAATAAGATCCTCTGCACAATATAATCTATTGTTACTAAATAATAATACTTTATTTATATAATAATTCAATTGACATAATAATTACAATTCTTTAAAAGACTTATAACAATTACAATTCTTTAAACATTAAGGAATATATGTTTATCGTTTCACCATAATTTAATAATTTTATTCTCAATTAGTTGTGATTTTTATTATAACATATCAATTTATTAATTCGCAATAACTACAAAACTTGTCAAATAATTATACGTTTTTTAAATGAAATAGGCACATTTTATGATTTACTCATAGCAGAACTATTCAACTACTAATTTGTCGTTTTATCTTGATACAACGACTCAATTTTTAATTTGTCGTTTTCTATATACACAACTATTTAACTATTTGTCGTTTCTCATGATTTCTCCAAATTAAGTTTCCTTTCAAACTACTAATTTGTCATTTCGTAGAATGAGATAAATAAAATTACAGGCGTTTAATCGCTATGAATAAAAAATTAGATTATAAGCATAATTAATTAAAAATATAATTATAATTATTATGCAATTAATATCAAAATTATTTATGTTCAATCAATATATTTTTTTAATTTTGTATACATCTTTATAGTTTATAACTAATTTTATTGTTTTTAAAAAAATGAGACTTAAATAATGTATTAGGTAATCTTATTTAGTTATGAATTGGGATAGCAATGTTTCAAAGTGTGTTAAAGTGTGTTAGAATCTTTGTGTACATTTTAAAAAACTTAGGTGTATTGAAAGTGTTCGAATTGTCGGGTCGAGAGCTTTAGTTAATTTAGATATTTATATGAGAGTAAATGAATATTTGGGTCGGATTCTGGGTGGACCATCTATAGACTTAAAACAGTTAAAAATAAAATTAAAATTATATAGGTATGTTTTGAACTCGCAACCTAAAAAATAAGTACAACTCTTTAACCAACTAGGCTAATAACACATTATATTTTAAATTCAACACCAAATTTGATAAACGCGAGACGTTGTAAAAATATATTTTTATTCGTTTGCATCACACAAAAATCTTTCTAACTAGTTTAATTTAATAAGGGTTTTTAATATAAAAATTTATTAGATATTAGGATAACAATCGAACTTGCCTTGGGAGAAGTCAAAACGTACAGCAGGAGAGTGACCAGAAATAATAACACTTGTTTCTCTTTGACAGATTAGCAATAATCCTATTTTACTCTTTAATATATATAAAAAAATAATAATTCAAGAGTTATAAGTATTCGAATAATTTACTTACATTTTAATAAAAAGCTTCCCTATATCCGAAAGCAATTTATTACAATTTTCTACTTAAAATTCAACCAGCAAAATCCATAAACATTAATTCAAACAAATTTATTAAAACATTCTCATTCGTTACACCATTACCCCATAATAGAAAAATAACAAATTAGAGCAACAACTTATTAGAACAATAACAAATTAGAGCACTAAATTTGTTACTAGATAGAAATAACTATTTATATAATAATTCAATTCATTTATAATAACGTTTAAAAACAAAATATATTTTTTTGTCGTTTTCTCGTATTGTTACGGTTCAATTGTTTTGTCGTTTGTTCATAAACTCTAACGAGATTGTGATATTCATTCTCATGTGTCAAATGAATATTCCTCAATTTGTCATTTTCTCTAAACACAATAAATATTTAACGTTATCTCATAAATTTTGATTGTTATTCTTTTCAGACAAGTTATATTAATGTATTTTATAAAAACAAATTTACCTGGTTTAATTGTTTCTATGGTGAGATTCACTTTTTACTTCATTAGTGAAATTAACTTGGACAACCTTTTTTTTTATAAAATTTAAAAGAAAGCAGAATATTAGTTAAATTCATATTAATTACCTCCACTCCATAAGGTGACTTAAATTTGAACATTCAAATTTCATGGAAAGAATTTGAACATTCAAATACTTCGTATAATGAACTTATGTCATCTAGGGTGTGCCGCCAAGTTGATATATATATATTCCTTCAAATTTTTCATACGACGAATGCCTACCACCAACGGATTGGTATATAAAGAAAAAATTCAGGATGAATCCAAAGTATGTCGATAAAGTTTACACTACGTATTTATTCTTAATATATAACATTAATTCGTCTACTCTCAACAAGTATAGTTGTGATTAAAAGAACTAATACTATATATTAAGAATAAATATATAGTGTCAACTTTGTCGACCGTATTTTAAATTCATCATAGATGTATTCTCTATACTCTAGCCCGTCTTTGTCATATGAAGTATTTGAACTCTTGAATTCCTTCAATTTTTTTACAAAGACTTTGAATGAGATGAATAATTGATAAATTTATTTATTTTTTAGTTGGATAGCTTCAAATAAATAATAAATTTAGAATGGTTGAATAGAAAAAAAAATTTGTATGAATAATTATTTCATTAATTAAGATTATTTGCTTCCTACTATATCATGATAACGTTCAAATAAATAGCAAATTAGGTACAAATAAATAGCAAATTTAGGTTGGTTGAATATGGAAAAGAAGAGATTACTTAAACAATTATGTCACTATTGATATAATCATCCGGGTCCAATTTTATTTTAATTCTTATGTTTAGTCCAAAAAATTTAGATTACACCATCTAATTCAAAGAGATTTATAGTAATTTATTAACTCTACTTCAAATTTTAAGACAAAAGATTCATTGTAATTAACACTTTTATTATTGTCCTATAAAGATAAGTTAGAATTTTGAAAATCCAAAATTGTGTATAAAGTTTTGAATTTTAAACAAATTTTGAATTTTCAAATTTTAAATTAATAAATATAAGGGTTCAATTTAAATAAATAAATTTAAACCGATTGTAATCTAATTATTAATAAAAGGTTCAATAGATCAGGATTAATATGTATATATTGAAAGTGTTCCATGCAAATTATATAAATGAGAGTCGCTTAAAACTCAATAACAAAAACATTATAAAATGAAAAGAAAAACATTTAAAAAAAACACAACACAAAGTAGTTCACCAATGATCAAACAAAAAGAACAAATTTTAACGAGCACGAAAAATCTTCACTAAGATCAATGAGTTCTCTAACTACCTTAAGTGGTTTACCCAATGAAACTTTCCCGATTGTCATAATAATATAATTATGAATTAAACGCATTGGTCGATAACGATCACTGAACGTTATACAGTTTCTTTCAAGACAAATGGTCCATTAGAAGATAAGCGAGATATGGGCCCAACGACTCACACCAACTAAACTCACCGTCTATATCCACACTTCCCAACAATTAATAATGGATTCCGGCATAACCCGCTCAATATCAGTCATGTTTCATAATAAGCTTCAAATCGCAATCACTCCATCACAGTGTAATAGCAAGTGAGGCGCGACTCCACCTCTTTATGACACATTCTACAACGACTATATATATATAATGATGCTTAATTTTTAAAGTGTCCGAATTGTCGGGTCGAGAGCGGTGGTTAATTTGGATACTTGGGTCGGATTGTGGGTTGACCCGTTTTTAAATTTAAAACGGTTAAAAATAAAATTAAAAATGCTAGAGGTATGTTTCGAACTTGCAACATAACAAAACAAGTATAACTTTTTAACCAACTAGGCTACAAAGACTTTATATTTTAAATTCAACACCAAATTTGATAAACACGGGATGTTTTAATATTAATATAAGTTCAACTTTTTAACTAACTAATCTATATATATATATATAATTATGCTTAATTTTTAAAGTTTCCGGATTGCCGAGTTGAGAGCTGTGGTTAATTTGGATATTTGGGTCGAATTGTGGGTTGACCCGCTTTTAAATTTAAAACGGTTAAAAATGAAATTAAAAATGCTAGAGGTATGTTTCGAACTTGCAACCTAACAAAACAAGTAAAACTCTTTAACCAACTAAGTTACAAAGACTTTATATTTTAAATTCAACGCCAAATTTGATAAACGCGGGACGTTTTAATATTAATATAAGTTCAACTTTTTAATTAACTAATCTATATATATATATATATATATATATATAATGATGCTTAATTTTTAAAGTGTCCGGATTGTCAGGTCGAGAGCTGTGGTTAATTTGGATACTTGGGTCGGATTGTGGGTTGACCCGTTTTTAAATTTAAAACGGTTAAAAATAAAATTAAAAATGCTAGAGGTATGTTTCGAACTTGCAACCTAACAAAACAAGTACAACTCTTTAACCAACTAGACTACAAAGACTATATTTTAAATTCAACACTAAATTTGATAAACCCGGGACGTTTTAATATTAATATAAGTTCAACTTTTTAACTAACTAATCTATATATATATATATATAATGATGCTTAATTTTTAAAGTGTCCGGATTGCCGGGTTGAGAGCTGTGGTTAATTTGGATACTTGGGTCGGATTGTGTGTTGACCCGTTTTTAAATTTAAAACGGTTAAAAATAAAATTAAAAATGCTAGAGGTATGTTTCGAACTTGCAACCTAACAAAACAAATACAACTCTTTAACCAACTAGGCTACAAAGACTTTATATTTTAAATTCAATACCAAATTTGATAAACGCGGGACGTTTTAATATTAATATAAGTTCAACTTTTTAACTAACTAATCTATATATATATATATATATATATATATATAATGATGCTTAATTTTTAAAGTGTCCGGATTGCCGGGTCGAGAGCCGTGGTTAATTTGGATACTTGGGTCGGATTGTGGGTTGACCCGTTTTTAAATTTAAAACGGTTAAAAATAAAATTAAAAATGTTAGAAGTATGTTTCGAACTTACAACCTAACAAAACAAGTACAACTCTTTAACCAACTAGGCTACAAATACTTTATATCTTAAATTAACACCAAATTTGATAAACGCGGGACGTTTTAATATTAATATAAGTTCAACTTTTTAACTAACTAATATATAATGATGTTGAATAAATGGATACTTGGGTCGGATTGTGGGTTGACCCACCCATAAACTTAAAACAGTTAAAAATAAAATTAAAAATGCTAGAGGTATGTTTCGAACTTGCAATCTTACAAAACAAGTACAACTCTTTAACCGACTAGGCTACAAAGACTATATTTTAAATTCAACACCAAATTTGATAAACGCGAGACGTTTTAATATTAATATAAGTTCAACTTTTTAACTAACTAATATATAACGATGTTGAGTAAATGGATACTTGGGTCGGATTGTGGGTTGACCCACCCATAAACTTAAAACGGTTAAAAATAAAATTAAAAATGTTATCCGTAATTTTTTCACGGTTTTTATATTATTACTCGTGCAAATGCACAGGCTAAATGCTAGTTTATATAATAATTCAATTCCTTTATAATAACTACATAGGTAAGAGTTCAACCGGTCGGTTAACCGGTTAACTGGTTAAACGGTTCCGATTAAGACCGGTTTTGTCTTTTATTTTACAAATTGATTAACCGACCGTTAATGCCATCGGTTTGACTGGTTCTGGTTCTACCGGTTTTGGTCGGTTCCAGTTAGTTAATCGGGTTTAACCAGGAACCGTAATTCAATTTTTTAAATTAAGTAATTAATTTTAAAATGATTTTTTTTTAATTATTGTTGACACTTTCCTATTATATTGTTTTTCATTTTTTTTATATTATAATATATTGTATTGATATATTTAAAAATATGTTATAATATATTATTTTATTGTAACAATATAATATATTTTATAGCTATTTTGTTTAACTATTTTGATTTTGTTAACTTATAATTCTTAGTTATTGTATCGTTATAAAAATTTTTTTACATATTTTAATAAAATTATTTCAGTCTGTTTTTAATTTATTTTTGTAAATATTTTTATATAAATTATAGTATTTTAAAAAATAATTCAATAAAAATTATAATTTAAAAATAAAAAAAATTATAAATTATTAAATATTATTTATAAAATAACTAATACAAATTATAAAATATAGAAATATATAATTAAATTATTACCGATTAAACCGTTAAAAAAACAGGTAAACCGAAAATCGAACCATTTAACCGGTAAAAAACCGGTTAACCGAAACCGTTATAACCGATTAACCAATAAATCGTTAAAATAAAACCGATTAACTATTTGTTCGATTGAGTTACCAATTTTTCAGTTTTTTTCCAAAGCCCTATATACATAGGTTTAAAAACAAAATAATATAATTTTGTTGTTTTTTTCGTAATGTTACAATTTAATTGTATTGTCGTTTGTTCATAAACTCTAACGAGATTATGATATTCATTGTTTTAATTGATCAATTCATTAATTCATAATAATTATAAAGCATATCAAATGAATTTTTAATTTGTCGTTTTCTCTCTTCATAATAATTCAACTATTTGACCCCATAAATTATTTTGGTTGTTTACTTTTTCAAGAGAAGTTAAAGTAAATGTATTTTAGAAGAAAAAAAACTTGTCTTCGTTTAGTTGTTCATGTTGTGAGATAAACTTTTTCCTTCATCAATAATGTAATTAACTTAGTTTAAAAAATTATTAAATTTTATTTTTGTAACAATTTAAAGAAAAACAACAAATTAGTTAATTCATACTAGTTACCTTCCTTCCATACTCTAATAACTTGATTTAAATTTGAAGGTTCAAATTCTTTAATAAGATTCAAATTATTCGATACAGCTTACGCGGGCTAGTGTGTGCTGCCATATTGATATGTTTCTTCAAATTCTTCATATGACGAACACATACCATCATTGGGTTGGAATATAGAGGAAAACCATAGGATGAATCCAAAATATGTCGATAGACTTTACACTTAGTGTTTGTTTTTAATATACAACATTAATTCGTCTAATCTCAACTAGTATAGTTGTGATTAAAAGAATTAATATTATATATTAAGAAAAAATACAAAGTGTCAACCCTATCGACGTATTTTAGATTAATCGTAGATCTCTCCTTTATACTTTTTCAGTATTGTCATACAGAGATTTTGAACTCTCGAATTATTTCAATTTTCTTACCAAGACCGAAAGGGATGAATGATTGCTAAATTTATTCAATTTCTTGATTGCTAGTTTCAAATAAATAGTAAATTTAGTATGGTTGAATAAAAAAAATATTACATAAATAATTATGTCATTAATTAAAATGATTTCCTTCCTACTATATCTTGATCACTTTGAATAAATGACAAATTTAGTTTGGTTCGATATGGAAAAAAATCTACATAAATAATTATATTACTATTGATATAATCACCCTCCAAAATATTGAATTTACACCATCAAATTCATAGAGATTTATAGTAATTAATTAACTATGCTCATACAAATTAACACTTTTCTAGATTGTCCTTGAAAGATTAATTTGAATTTTGAAAAATCAAAATTGTGTAAAAATGTTGTGAATTTTAGAATAGTTGAATAGAAAAAATAATATTACATGAATAATTATGTTATTAATTAAAATTATTTTCTTCCTTCTATATCTTGATCACGTTCAAATAAATAGCAAATATTGGTTGGATGGATAAGGAAAATAGATTAGCAAATATTTATAGTAATTTATTAACTAGTTAACACTTTTAGAGACTTTCCTTGAAAGATTAGTTTGAATTTTGAAAATCTAAAATTGTGTAGAAATTTTTGAATTTTAAACAAATTTTGAATTTTTAAAACTCTAAAATAAATATAAGTGTTCAATTTAAATAAATAAATATAAACTTGAATAATGAAATGATATTAATATTTTTTAATTACCATCATAAAAGCGTTTTTTACATTATTTTAACCATCATTATTAGCATTGTTTTCATATTGACAACTAAATAATAATAAATTATTATGGAATACTTTCATAAAGACCATTAGTCCATTATTATAATAGTTTAAGAAGCCCATTGCTTCTTTTCCTTTTATTTTTATTCAGCCCATTAATTCTTTTTTTCCAATAAACTAGCCCATTAAAAAACAATTCCAGTCTCCTCTTTAGAGTCTTCAAATCCGGACCTAAAATCGTTGTAAAATTAAGAGTTTAATTTTGGTAAGAATTTACTTTTAAAGAATATCTTTTAAAGAATATTTATTATATACAGTATATAATTAACTATATAATCAATTTAAGAACTAATAAATAAATAACATTAAAAATCTCATAATTATAAAATCAATTAGATTAGTTCATCTATTTAAATAAATTATTTTTGAATTTATAACTTTATTTCTATAAAATCCTAATATCGAAGTAATTTACAAACTTTTAAAGTCTTAAGATCTTAAAATTAGGATTGGAAAAGTGTAACTAATTTATTATCCTTCTGTAAAATCATAAAATTGTAGAATTTTAAGGTTAACACAAAAATAAAAGATTGCATTCTAAAGTTAATTATGTGTATGACTTGAAAAATATAGCCATACTTTTTAAACCTTAATGTTTGTATTAATAGAAAGTTAGGAAATGTAATCAATTGTCTTTACAACTTTTATTTAGTACAAACAGGTTAAACAATATCAGGATATGGAGTACTTATGCAAGAAGATGATGAAAAAAAATGATTTTATATATTTTAGCTAGTAATAAATTTAAATTATTGTTAAACTATAAAGATGTTTACTATTTGATAAGCTTTCTCAACTTAAATAAATCACTAGATGATTATGAGTACATTTTTCTAAATTATCTATATAGTTATAATCTTTAAATAATTGCATCATAAGACCAAATTTTAGCCACCATTTGCAACATAATCCATTTGATTCATAATAAATTATGAGCATGTCCTACAACAATCCAACTGTCTAATTTGCTTTTATTTATTTGTTAATTTACAAGCAATTTTTTTAAAAAAAAAAAAAAATTGTGACAATAAATTTTGATGAAAGAAAAAAAAGGTTGAGAATAAAAGTAATATCTTTTTCAGCCAAGGAAATTATCATTCCTTTTTTTTTTAGTTTGGTTGATATGATTGATGGAGTGTATATTAGGGACCTTTTAATTAATAAAATATATTATATGTCCATGATTTTCTTTAATATTGGATGATGAGATAAGTTAGCACCTTCTTTGACAATAAACAATTGAATACAAAATAGCTTTTTACTCTTTTTTTTTTTTTTATGTGTGTCTGTCATCCAATGACAAAAACAAAATATTATAAATGTAAACATTTAACTAAAGATCAAAATAAACATTCAAGCTTAAATCAAACACATTATTATCAATTTAGTCTTTGTGAATAGACTGAATTTGCAAACATAAAATAATAATTAGCTCAAACTTTAAAATCTTATCTTACTTTATAAGTAATTAGTGAATAGTAGAAAGCCTCAATCATACAACTCAAACTAAAGTTATTCATAAAAAAAAATATAAATATATATATAGTAGGATGGTACAAGGATAAGTGAAAGTGAGAGGTGAGGAATTCCATCCAAGATATACAAGACAAAAGGATGTCAATTGTCAACCTCATGAGCCACTATTTCATTTTAATCTTTTTTTTATAACCATTTTATATATATATATATATATATATATATATATATATATATATATATATTGTAAATTATTAATTTTTTATTGGGTTGATAAATAATTTTTATTTTAAATAATGAGAAAATTAAAAATAATAATTAACCTCAACCAACCGAGAATGCTTTAGTGAAAAAAATCGAGATCCGTAAATGTTACCGGTTCGATTCTCACTCTACAACGAAAACAAAAATTTAAAGTGAGTATAATTGGATAAAAATTGGATGCACTAAACAAACAAAAAGTTATTCTTTTATATATATATATATTATTATTATTTTTTTTTGTTAAACTAATTATAATTTATGTTTTATTAAATAAATATAAAAAATTTATAATATTTTTAAAAAATTAAAATAATTTAGGTGGTTAAATAGTTTGTTAACCCTTACTAGTTTTCCTAATTAAAAAAAACAAGTGAAATTGAATTGAGATGGTAAAAGACATGAAAGGAAGAGAGGGGGAGAATAAGAAAACTCAGGGAAGAAGACAAAGATTGTGGAGAAAACCCTTCAAATAATGGAGGTTGAGTTGTGGATGGCCATTGGAATTTGCAGATGGGCATGGAGAATCCCGTTATGGAGCAGAGATGGAGATTTTGGAGAGAGAGTGTGTGAGTGAGTGAGTGAGTGAGTGAGTGTGGACTCTGTGCAGAAATTAAACAAAGGCCTTTCTTCTTCTTCTACATCTCTTTCCCCCATTTGCCTTTCTCTCTCTCCACCCTGTACACACGAATTTAATATTCTTCTTCTTCCCCCATTTGATTCTCTCTCCAAAAGCTCAAATCTTTTCCTGCTATGATCTGAAACAACCTAGATTCGATCATTTTTTTGTATCTCAACAATACCCACAAGCTTAATTCCAGTTCAGAGCTTATTCACGACTACCCACATGAGAGAAGAGGAGGATCTCTCAGAAATGTCCGAAGAAGACGACGAGAGTCCCTCGCTCTCCGATCTATCATCAATCGCCGGCAACAATAAATCCCTAACCCTCTGCGGCGGAGAGTACGCGCCGCCTTTTCCAGATCAGGTGCTCGAGAACGTTCTAGAAAACGTCCTCCACTTCCTCAATTCGCGACGAGACCGAAACACGGCGTCCCTCGTCTGCAAATCATGGTACCGAGCGGAGGCTCTTACCAGATCGGAACTCTTTATTGGTAACTGTTATGCAGTATCACCCAGCCGCGTTACCGACAGGTTCCGCCGCGTACGGGCGGTGACGATTAAGGGAAAACCTAGGTTTGCCGATTTCAATCTCATGCCTCACGATTGGGGAGCGTACTTCATGCCTTGGGTTAAAGCAATGGGAAATTCGTATCGTGGGTTGGAGAAGATCTGTCTTAAGCGTATGTATCTTAAAGATAAAGATCTGGAAATGATTGCTACTTCCTTCCCTTCTTTCAAAGAGCTTGTGCTTATCTGCTGTGAAGGATTTGGAACTTATGGGCTTTCTTTCATCACCAGTAAATGCAGGTATATACCCAATTTCGGTTTGATTTCGTTTTCATAGATCTAATTGTCATGTTCTTGAATGGATCTTGAATTAGTTCAAATGTTGAATTCATATATATAGGCTACTCAGAGTGCTTGATCTAATTGAAGTTGAGGTTGCTGATGATGAATTTGATTGGATTTCTTGTTTCCCGGAAGGTGAAACTTGTTTGGAGTCTCTAATCTTTGATTGCATTGAATGCCCTATAAATTTCGAAGCACTCGAGCAACTAGTTGCCAGATCTCCTTCCTTAAAGAAACTTCGGATGAATAGATACGTTTCGATTGGTCAGCTTTATCGGATAATTACACGAGCACCGCAGCTCACACATCTTGGTACTGGTTCGTTTAGCCCATCTGAGATCATTGCACATGTCGAACAGGAACCGGACTATGCCTCCGCCTTTGCAGCTTGCAAGTCGCTAGTTTGTCTCTCAGGATTCCGGGAAGTCTTGCCGGACTATCTTCCGGCCATCTATCCGGTCTGTGCTAGCCTCACCGTGCTGAATCTTAGTTACGCCAACATTACAGCAGAGCAACTTAAGCCGGTTATTCGACATTGCCATAGACTTGAGATCTTTTGGGTAATTACAGAGTTGTTTCAAATTAGTTGTTTCATTCTTCTTCAAAGTAAATTTATTTCCTTTATTTTTGGGTTTTTTAGGTTCTTGATTCAGTGTGCGACGAGGGGCTTCAGGAAGTGGCTGCAACATGTAAAGATCTTCGCGAGCTCCGGGTATTCCCAATCGATGCACGAGAAGATAGCGAAGGCCCTGTTTCGGACATCGGCCTCCGTGCAATTTCCGAGGGTTGTCGAAAACTGCAATCAATTTTATATTTCTGCCAGCGAATGACAAACGCAGCTGTAATAGCAATGTCCAACAACTGCCCTGATCTAGTTGTTTTCCGTCTCTGTATAATGGGTCGACATAGACCCGACCATATTACAGGTCAACCAATGGACGAAGGGTTCGGAGCCATAGTCAAGAACTGTAAGAAGCTTACCCGGCTTGCCATCTCCGGTTTACTAACCGACAGGGCATTCAGCTACATTGGCGAATACGGGAAACTGATAAAGACACTGTCAGTTGCATTCGCGGGTGATAGCGATATGGGACTGAAGTATGTACTTGAAGGGTGCCCTAGATTGCAGAAGCTGGAGATTAGAGATAGCCCGTTTGGGAATGCTGCTTTGCTATCGGGTTTGCATCATTATTATAACATGAGGTTTCTGTGGATGTCGTCTTGTAGGTTAACCCGCGAGGGTTGTCAGGAGTTGGCACGACGATTGCCAGAGTTAGTTGTGGAGATCATGAATGAGAATGGAGTAGATCAGCCTGCGGGGGACAATGTAGACATATTGTACATGTATCGCTCTCTCGAGCCACAACCTAGGTCGGACGCTCCTAGATTTGTCACTATCCTGTGAAATTCTGTTTGAGATGAAACTGGAGATTTGGTTTTAGGAATTTATTCATTTTAAATCAGAGATGGATCAGATTCTCTTAACAAAGGTGGGTGGGTAAATTGCTCAAAATGTATGAGTTTTTTTGGGGTGGGGTTTGAAATTGGTGATGTCCAAAATGACACGTCTCTCTAGCTAGAATTTGGGTGGGTGGGTTTTATTTTCAGATGAATTGTTGTTGTTGTTTTTTTGTTGTTGATGTTGTTGTTCTTGATGAAGAAGAAGATGTTTTTTTTTTAATTAATAATAATAATAATATTTAGGAAATGAAATGTTGGGGGGATTGGGTAATAAATGCCAAAAATGCATGTGCCCTTTTTTGTGGTCTTGAATTTGATAAATTTGACCCCATTAATGATGTTTGGAAAGTGTTGTACAAGTACAAAACCAATGACCCCTCTTTCCTCTTTATCTTTCTTTCCCACCATTTGACATATATTTTTATAGATAAGGACCCTGCCCTTTTCCAATTCTTTAATGTTCTAAGTGGAATCTGACTCTGCCTGCAAATCATCACTCAATGGTTTCTTGCTTTAATTTCTTCTTCCTCTCTTCTAGATCTCAAGGAATAGTTCAATCTGCAAATAAGTGATGAAAGATTTTGAAGCCACAAGATAAGATAGCCCTTGGTGGTGGGGTGGGGATGCTTGTAGAGCTAAATTAAGGTCAATTTCCCTAACTTTTAGAAGTTGAGATGTATATTTGAATAATATGAGAAAGTTGAAGGCTGTATTTATTTAATTTTTGACCCATAATATAGGATGGAAAGGGAAATAAGGGCATAAACGATCACCCCCAGCATCTTTTAATCCTGACCGTTCCTTTCTTTTGATCAAAATGCCATCCGTCATTGACCTGAGGTCTTGAACCTACTACTAGAACCATGTCAGAGTCAGACAGCTCATTCGCACCTTAATTGGGTGGTCCACGTGTACGGTATGATGACATGGTGTCTTTAAATTAAAATAAATAATTAATATTGAATAATGAATAATGAATAGTCACTTGTATAATAAAAAATATTGTATTGCAATATATAAAAAAATATTAAATTTTTTCAGTATACCAAAAAATTATATAAGATATAATACGGATACTAAAATTATTATTACGGTAAAAATATAAAATTTTAAAAAAATTTGTATATCAGGAATACGAAAATAATATTTATAAATTAAAAAATATATTATATAATATTTATAACAAAATAAATAAATTTATATTAATTTAATTAAAAAATATAATTATTAAAAATCAAACAAAAATATATTTATATTATAATATTATTACATATATAATTTTTATTCAATATATATGTAATTTTTAAATATTATATTTTATAAGATATAAAATTAATTTTATTTTACTATAAAATGTTTTTTCAAAATTGTTCTAACGAAGATTAATATTTTGTGAAGTTGATCTCAAATAAAAACATGATTGAAATTTATTATTATTATTATTATCTAACGGGAAGTAAATTATCAATTTATATAAAAAAAAATTATATATGCAAAAAGATTTAAAATCGTTCTAAATCTTATTTTCTTGCCTCCAATTTAGTCTAACTTGAAAATTATATTTATATCTATTTTTGTTGACTTCAATTTTGTAACCGATAGTTTTTAAGAATGTTAGATTTTAAAATGAATATTTTATTTTATGAGAAATATATACAATTTTTAGTTTTGTGTAATGTTTATGTTGTAATCATATTAAATTATTTTTTTTTGTTTAAGTTAATATGTATTTTAGGTATTAAATGTATAATATTGATACCGTACCGAAATTAAAGTATATCAAAATGAATGTAAGACAAATGTATGAATTTTTCTATAAAAAACTTTCGATATGTTATAAAGTATTAATAAAAAAATTAAAATATATTATATTAACTAACCCTTATACCTATAGATGACAATGTGCCGGTTCGGTTCGGGAAATCGCATTATCATCCCTGCCCCAATCCCGACAAGGATTTTAAATATAAACCATTCATGTCCCAATTGGGAATGAATTTTCTTGCAGTACACTGAAACCGAAAAATAATTTAAATTTAAATTTAAAATATAAATTATAAAATAATTTAAATTTAAATTTAAAATATAAATAATAAAATAATTTCTATAATTATAATTATCAAAATATCAATCATTTAGAATCAATGATTCTAATTATTGCATTAATTAAATAAGAGAAGATTAAGAAATTTTTTTATTGAAAAAAATAATAATTAATTAAATAAGTATATATATTAATTATCTTGAACAACCATCATTAAAGAAAATTGTAAATTTTTGGTTCGATTTGAGAATCGGTACAGAACATATAAATATCATTCCGCCCAAGCAAAGATAGCAGGATAAAAGGGAAAAAAAAGTAGGTTTTAGTTAGCCCGTCAAAAAAGTGAAGTTTGTATTTGGGTAAGTGTGGAGAAAAATGACAAGAAGATATTGGAACATCAATTTGGAAGAAATGACGTTGTCGAGAGTTATTTTGGTCATGGTACTAAGAAATGGAACACTAGAATGACACTATATATATCTGCAAAGCGTACAAATATTCATATTAGAAATCTTATTCCAACGACTCATTTTTTTATGGTAAGCTTGTAATTTGGTTTTTGAATAAGTAGGGAAAAACAATTCTTAATTATTGGCATCAAAAATAAAATAGCCCGATTAACATATTTTAAATTTCTCGATCCCAGGTGAAAGCGGAAAAAATTGCATCAATTTATTCGATTACCGCATGAAGGTTTTAAATGCAAAGTATTTTCAAGTAAATGACATGCCACAACTAGGGATGAGTTCTTGTTTGGATTTCAGTTTCTAAAATAACCTATTTTATTCCTTCATCTTCAAATTAACTTAATTTATTCAACCTCAGTTTTTCATTTTTTATTTTATTTTTTAACTCTTATAACTAATAATTAAGCATATCATAAATTTATATTATATATATATACATATATTATATTTTTTAAATTTGATTATTTATATTTTAATATATCAATTTAAATTATTATTTTGTAAATTTGATTATTTACATTTTAATATATTTATTTAAATTATTATTTTTAATTTGATTATATAAATTTAAAATAAAATAAATATAAAGTATACATCAATTCAAGCTTGCTAACTATTTATTACTTGATATAATATATATATATATATATTTATATATATATAAATATATATATATATATATATATATATATAAATATTTATTTATTAAAACAAATTAAAATAATATATATATTTATTAAAAATCTTGAAAATATAATATTAAAAACTCGTATTTTAATTCTAGATTTATTGTGGAGATAGTTGCTCGATTAATTTTGGGGACGACATTTGATTTAGTATCAACAGTCTAGTTACGACGTATCATGAGTTTGCTTCCATTGGTATAGGTAGAAATATCACAGTCAATGACATGTTTGATTCTCGGTCTAATGGTTTCGCTATCCGAATTAGATATTGAAGAAGGTTAAACATTATAGAGATTTCGTTCCATAATAAAGTTTTACTTTTGGTAGGACGCAAGCAAGTGTCCATGTCCCCGTCTGAACAAGACATTATGTATTGACAAAATATGAATAGTTTCAATGTGAGTAATTGCTATAAGTTGTTCGCTAAGATGATTCTATTTATTTTTTATTTTTTATTTTGGGAAAACTTTTTGAGTTAAAGATTTCATCTAAGATATCGTTATTTAGATGAAGTGTTATTCACGATAAAAAAATTTATGAATAATATGTGCATGAAAAAAAGTTGTACTATGGCTATTCGTATGTGTCATGAAGAAGTTGAATCGACAACTCACTTACTTTTGCATTGTGGATGTGTGACTAGTATTTTAATTATTTTGTGGAATATTATTGAGATTAATTATGTGATATCCAAGTTTTTGAATAGTTGCTGAGAAGTTTGGATTGATACGACTGATATGACATGTCTACATATTTGGGCTACCATCACAATTATTTTTTGGTGGAATATTTGGTTGAAGATAAATTGTCAAACTTTCAATGATCGTAGTCGATTATCCGATCATTCATAATGTTATTATTACGACACTTTCTCATATTCGTTTAGGAAAGTCAGTAGAGTCTCGAGAATCTACGAGCTCGATAACTTATTAAGTATATATATTTTTTTATGTTATTATTTGTTATTGTGTGCTTAAACGATTTTTTTTCATTTTTAATATATATGTATTTTTTTTAATAGAAAGTATATTAATTAATTATTAATTTTATATATCAGTAGTTTCAATTGTTGTTAAAATATTATATTTTAAATAATTATTAATTTTATAAAAGATATTGGATGATTAATTCAATAACTTCTAGAATGAGGGAATCATGTTAGCAACAATTTTAATATTTATAAAGATTAGTGTTACATACATTATATATATAAATATAGAAGATTTTTCAAATTTGTTTAATTATGATTGTGTCTCTAAGTGTTAAGAATAATTTTTAAGAAGACAAATGTCTTGAATTCGCTAATTTTATGTATTACAGATGTTAGGTTAGATAAGTTGCAAGTTGATAAGCAGGCAAATTACAAAGTTAGGTAACTACCGTGCAAAGAAACAAAAGGAATTTGGACTGATAGCTAGACATTCTTGAAAAATTTAAAAATATAAATTAATGTAATTAATATAAAAATAAAATATATATTAAAATAAAATAAATTATTATTTAGATATATATAATCAAATTAAAAATAATAATTTAAATAAATATATTAAAATATAAATAATTAAATTTATAAAAATAATTAGATTGATATATTAAAATACAATAATTTAAATATATAAAATATAAATAATTAAATTTATGATATATTTAATAATTAGTTATAAGAGTTAAAAAAAATAAAAAAAATAAGTTAATTGAGAATCAACAAACAAAATATGTTAGTTGAGAAATTGAATTACAAACAATATACTTTACGATCAGGTGAGATTGTTATTATAGACCCGATTGAACAACAGTTGGGCTAATGACTTCTTATTGGACTGGTTCAAATATATGGAAAATCTTATTTCTTTTACAAAACATAAATATTCTCAAAGCCTACAATTTCTAAATCTCTGTTTTTTGCTACATGATCAATGTTGAGTTCCATTTTACTACTTTATGAATAGTGGATTATTCGGTTTTTTGTTGATTTTCAGTTCCGTTTAAACAATTCGGTTTAGAGGGTTTTGTCCACCTATCGAAGTATCGAACTGGTAAACCCAATCTGTATTACCTAAATTCAATTTATCAAACTCAAACTTATATTATTCAATAATTTGGGCTAGATATGTATTGAGTAACGAAAACAATTTTTATTTTATTTTTTTACTAATTTATCACATTTTTTTACCCTCAATACATTGGTTGGCTCCACCCAAAGGGAGGATCCCTTAGGTTCATTGTCAACTCATTCTAGGATACTCATTTATACCAATTTACAGAAGATCATGGAAGGAGTCAATCACTTTGACTTATATTACAGCAAATTATCATAACACATTTTTAATAATAATAATAATAATAATAGGATCACTTAAGACTTAATTCATTCATTATTCAAAACAGGTGAATGCATGAAGTAAATACATCTCATTTATGAAAATAATGTTCCATATTAATACATATACTTGTTTTCTTCCCAATTGATAATTAATCTGCTTTGTAAATAAATAATCTTAAGTTGATGCCTCCACCTCATCCTCCTGTTGCTGTTGCTGCTGATCATTGAGATCTTCCTGATAATCCTCAGAAACCAGTTTCTGAATTTTATCAATGAAACTCAGCATTACAGGCAGATTATCTTCATCTGTAACGCAAAGGATTAGATCTTTTGTTAGCAAATTATCAAAAGAAAGAATTGATTTGAAGCAGATAGCTTTACATACCAATTCTTGGAATGGTGTGACCCTTAGGATGGTGAATCAAAACAGGATCAATGCATGATTCAAGAAGAACTGTCCCACGCGGCTTCAAGTAATCTTTCTCACCTAAGAAATGAAGTGAAGGACACTGAATCGGGGATGAATAAGCAACATCCGCAATAGATGCATTTAGTAACTTCGCCCCTCCTATTATTATCAAGAACTTCATCTTATCCACCCTTGTAAGTGCCATTCCCTATATTTGACATTTTTTCTCATCAAAAACACGAAATCACTCTACTCTGTATCTCAATTTTCATACCTTGGCTTGAAGACCCGGCAATGCAGCTGATAGAATAGCCCCCTGTATGGCCCAATTATGACTTCAAACAAATTTATCATCTAAGAAGTTAAGAACACAAAGAAAGAAAGTAGATGACTTGGAACCTGAGAGAACCCAAGTAGTCCATCAAAGGGTCCATGATTAATCATGTAATCTTCAATGTAAGCCAGACACTCGTCAAAATTGGTGTAATCAGTGAATTCCTGAACAGTGTAATCAATTTGATTTGAGATTCATGAATTGGAACAGAAGAAGAAAGTAGAGTAGATAAGATAGAGACCTTGTTGAATTGGAACCACTCATAATAAGGAGGATCAAAGATTCCTTCGACCTCTGACTTTCCTTGGGAAGGGAATGGGGCATCGGGGAATACGAGGTCCATTTTGTCGATTACAGATTCAGGCCATCGACGGTGGATTTGTGTCTTGAGGATTTCTCCGCTGGTTCTAAATCCATGGAGACAGAGAATCCTTGGTTTCCTCTTGATTTCGATTCCCCTTTTGCCTTCATTCCCCATGTTTCTTCAAATGAATAAATAAAGAACGAATCTTTTCCTTCTCTCTTGTTCTTGTTCTTGTTTTATAAGTTTTTCCATTTTTATCGGAGTGTCGTCTTATAGGAGACGGAAGAGCCGTGTCTAGATTTATCTATTTCTTCAAATGAAAACATGTTTCTTAATTGTCAAAAACATGTCAATCTCGAAATAAAATATGTTATAATGGATTATTTTAAAAAGTATTTTTCTTTTATCATAATTACAATCCCAATTATAAAAATAATAATTAAACTTATATGATGTTTTCAGTTTTCTAAATTAAATGTTATATTCATTTCACCTTTCTTATAAACTCTATATTAATTGTTGATATTTTTCCTTATCATCTACATTTATTTATTTATTTATTTATAAATTAAATTAAAATATTATCATTTAATATATTTATTAAATTTCCTTTCAAATAGATTTTTTAAATATTGTTATAATGTTTTCTAATATTCTATTAATTAGAATAACAAACAAAACAAAAGACAACTTGTAGTAACACTTGTTTCTCTTCGAAGTTTCTCGTAACAATTTTTTTTTTTTGTTTGTAGGGTCCATACCGGATTTTAGTTCACGGTCCATAACAAATCTGCATTCATTTTTTGCATGTAAGTTTATTTTTAACAATTGTTTATATACAATATTTTTGTTCCCCTGAGTTTACTCTTTCATATTTAATTTTCTATCTCTTTCCTGTTTAAATTATGTTATTATAAACACATAATTAAATGTTATTTAATGATGAAAATTGATAAAAACTTACTGTGTATATATATTTGCGAGATATTGACATTCTTGAACTCGATCATTTCCTCCTTACAAATAATTAAGAGAGAATACATGGGTAATTGGCGTTTATTTGGTAGGCATGGCATTTTAGCACGGCATTTTAGCACTGACGGTCGAGTACTCAAAAATAATTTATTTTTTATTTTCACTATTCGGTTCTGCTCGGTTCTGCTGTAACTTGTATCGTTTCATTCCTACAGGAATTAAAGGAAAGAGGAATAGTATTATCAGGCGAGGAAATGATATAGACAAAAACAAAAAATGTGAGAAAATTGAAGATGAGGAAGAAAGGTCGGTAGGGATGGATGAGAGAAAATGATATTTTTTTTAAATAATATTTTTTAAAATATTATATATATATTATATAATATATATTACTGTTTGTTTATTTTATTTAATATAATATTTATAATTGTTTTTATTAAATAATTTTTTAATACTTAAAAACACATGAATTAATTTTTTAATGTATCATCAAATAATTTAAAATATTTTAAAATATTAAAATTTGGTTCAATTTCATCCAAATTAGGTTTAAAACCTATGTAAAATTTAAAAATGCATTAAGGTTTAAAATTAGTTAAATAAGTAAAAAATAATTTTTTTAAAAAAATCGGGTCTGGTTCGGTTCGGGGCGGGTACCCATCTGTTCCGAACCGATATTTCGAGTAATTTAAATACCCGTTTTTTTCTGGGCAAAATCGGGTCTGGTTCAGTTCGGATCCGATTACCCCGGAAATTTTCCATGCCTATTCTTTGGTGATCAAATTATAAAGAAAATAAGAAGTAGTTTGTAAAAATATTTACCTATATTCATGCTCTGCTCAAATTATATATATTGTTTTTACTTTTAATTTAGTTGTTCATTATATATCATTGTTGTTGTGGGACTCAATTTATGAAATGTGAGTGTCTTCGTACCAATCTTATTTTTCTTCTAAAAATGTACATTAAAATAATTATATAATTTGAGCAGGAACATGAATAAAGGTAAATATTTTTTTTGAATAGTTTGTTCTTAATATACAAAAATTAATTCGTCTAATCTCAACTAGTATAATTGTGATTAAAAGAATTAATACTATATATTAAGAATAAATACAAAGTGACGTATTTTAGATTATCATAAATCTCTCCTTTATACTTTAGTCAGCATTGTCATACGGAGAATTTGAACTCTTGAATTTCTTCAATTTTCTTACAAAGACCGAAAGAGATAAATAAAGGCCAAAAGAGATGAATGATTGCTAAATTTATTCAATTTCTAGATTGTTAGTTTCAAATAAATAGTAAATTTATGATGTTTGAATAGAAAAAAATTATATAAAAAATTATGTCATTAATTAAAAATATTTCCATTGTATCTTGATCACGTTCAAATAAATGGTAAATTTAGTTTGATTGGATATGGAAAAAAATTTACTTAAATAATTATATTACTATTGATATAATTACTCTCTAAAATATTTAATTTAAACCATCAAATTCACAGAGATTTATAGTAATTTATTAACTATGCATTAAATTTTAAGACAAAAATTTATTATAATTAACACTTTTATAATTTGTTCTTTAAAGATTAGTTCGAATTTTGAAAGATCAAAATTTTGTACAAATGTTGTGAATTTTAAACAAATTTTGAATTTTAGAATAGTTGAATAGAAAAAAAAAAACTTTCATGAATAATTATGTCATTAATTAAAATTATTTTCTTCCTTCTATATTAGTATATTTTGATCAAGTTCAAATAAATAACAAATATTGGTTGGTTGGATAAGGAAAATAGATTACATCATCTTATTCATAGTAGTTTATTAACTAATTCACACTTTTAGAGATTTTCCATTTTCAAAATTCAAAAATAAATATAAGTGTTCAATTTAAATAAATAAATATAAACTTAATAACAAAAGTATATTGTAATATAATTATTAATAAAATGTTCACCAATTTATATATATATTAGCAATAATTATATATATATATATATTAAAAGAATAATTTCATTATAATATTAATTTAGAATAATCTATTTATGACACAACTATTTAACTACTAATTTGTCGTTTTTTATACAATAATTCAATATTAATATCTCGTTTTCTCTTTATAGTGCGATTCAACTATTTGTCGTTTTCTAAAGATTTCCTCAAAAATATTTAATTATTTGTCGTTTTTTTTCGTGATTTCCTCTAAAATAAGTTTACTTTTATTAAATATTTATTGAATGAGATAATAAATTTACAGGGTTTAAATGCAGCGTTATAAATAAATAAAACAATAAAAAAAATACATCATATGCAGAATTAATCAGAAATGAAACTACAAATATTATTAAATTAATTAGGAAGATCCCTGTGCATACACGGATAAAAATATATTATTATAATGTCCGCGTTCATAAATTTGATGTTGAATTTAAAATATATAATATTATTAGCCTGATTGGTTAACGAGTTGTACTTGTTCTATTAGGTTGCGATTGTTTTATTAGGTTGCGAGTTTGAAACATATGTATAACATTTTTTATTTTATTTTTAATCGTTTATGGGCGGGTTAACCCAAAATCCGACCCAAATATCCATTTACTCTCACATATATATATATTCAAATTAACCACAACTCTCAACACGGCAATCCAAACACTTCAAAATTAAGCATCATATAATATAATATAATATAATATATATATATATATTATTTATTGATCTTCATTTCAATTTATTTATCAATAAAATGTCAATTTCTATTTATTTTATAACTAACTAATTTAATATTAGATTTCAATTGTTGTTATTTACTTATTTAGATAAACATCTTTATAGCTTATAGTTAATTTTATTATATTTTTTTTTAAGAATGAGACATAACTAATTCTATTATATCTTAGGAAAGTATATTTAGCTCGGTTGCCGATAGCAATGATGCGACAAAATGTGTTAAATTCTTTGCGTTAATTTTCAAAAACCTATATGTGGTTGAAAAATCAATATTTCAATTTATTGTATAATTTAGGATTTGATATTAGACTAGAAAAATATATATGATTCAATATGGTTCTCATTATAATTTGTGGGCTAATATATATTGTAGTAAAATTGTACTATATGTATTGTAATTTCATTTACCTTAAAATACAAATTTGACCAAGTTGTAACCTAACCTTGTCCATCTATGTGACTAATGAAATGATATTAATATTTTTTAATTACCATCGTAAATGCGTTTTTACATTATTTTAGCCATTATTATAAGCATTGTTTTCATATTGACAACTAAATAATAATAAATTATTATGGAATACTTTCATAAAGACCATTAGTCCATTATTATAAAAGTTTAAGAAGCCCATTTCTTCTTTCCCTTTTATTTTTATTCAGCCCATTAAAAAACAAGTCCAGTCTCCTCTTTAGAGTCTTCAAATCCAGTACCTAAAATCGTTGTAAAGAATATTTATTATATATAATTAACCATACAATCAATTTAAGAAATAATAAATAAATAACATTTAAAAATCTCATAATTGTAAAATCAATTAGATTATTCAAATAAATTATTTTTGAATTTATAAGTTTGTTTCTATGAAATCGTAATATCGAAGTAATTTACAAACTTAAAAAATCATAAAATTGTAAAATTTTATAGGTTAAATTAAAAACAAAAAATTCCACGCTAAAGTTAATTATGTGTATGACTTGAAAACAGAAGAGAGTGATCAAATGTGTGGGGGTTTAGAATTAGTAGATTTCCGTAAACATATCTCGTTATCATGATATGTCTTTTGTTAAATTACAATCCAATGTCCCTTTGAGACCTGTTAATCACTTATCACTAAAATGGAATTTAAATTATCACTAAAATGGAATTTAAATTATCTAAATGGAGAAGTAAAATAATCTCGAAAAGGGGTCGGCTAATCCTCATTAAAATTGTGTTGTCATATATGCCCACATATATGATGTCGTTATTCATTCTACCCAAGAGTGTGACGGTGAAAATGAAAAGAATAATGCGTAAATTTCTATGGGGATCTTCTAACTAATCATTTTGTTATTTAGTTAATTGGGATAAAGTTAAATATTTTAGAGATCAAGATTGTCTAAATATTCGAGATCTTATTTCTCTTAATAAAGCTCTTCTATCAAAATGGTGTAATAGATTTGCAATGGAACCGAATATTCTTTGGACATCGATAATTAGATGTAGTATGAAAAAGATTGGTCTGGTTGGTTCACCAAAATGTCTAATTATCCAGCGGGGTATAACATTTGGAGGAGAATTTATCATATGTGGAAAAGTTTTTGTGAGCATTCTAAATTCATTATTGGGGATGATCCTTCGATTAGATTTTGGGACGACATTTGGTGTAGTATCCAAAGTCTAGCTACGACGTATCATGAGTTTGCTTCCATTGCTATATGTAAAAATATCACAGTTAAGGACATGTTTGATCCTCGGTCTAGTGAGTGTTGAAATTATTTCCAATATTTGGGTACATATATTATTTAATAATTGTATATTAGTTGTTATCATAATAAAGATTAAAGCCCAATTAAAGTGATATATTAAAGTATAAAGATTATGGAGCTTATTTAGACATCTGTAATAAATATGGGGATATATTTGTGTAGAAACAGAAATACCATTTATTATTTCGTTGATGTGCCGAATAATAAATGGGTATATTAGGGCTAGGTCCCCAACCCATATAAATAACCTACCAATTTGTTTCTCTCATCAGACAAAATGTTTCGGTTCATCTCTCAAGAACCTAAAGGGATATCGATATAGGGTTGGAAGACTTAAACCCCACCCACATCAGACAATCCGATCCAGGTTCAGATCTAGAACAAGAAGATCCACATTCAGATTCAGGTCCAGATCCAAGATCAAGAGAAGATCAAGAAGAAGAGAATAACGAAGAACGACTTAATGAACCGTTCTTCATTCCAGATTCAGGTACGTTTCCGCAACTTATATTTATCTCAATTTATCGACATAGAGTGTTAAGATTTTAGAACTAAAGAATAAAGATTTAGATTAAAAGAATCTAACAAGTGGTATCAGAGCCTTCTCTATGTCAATCTATTGAGATTTAAGTTTATAATAATTTTTAAGAATATGATTAGACATTTTTTTATGTTCTTGATCTAATTTGGCTAGTTATGTTCTTTATCTAATTTGGCTAGAACGAATAATGATAGAATGAATTAATGAATAGTAATAACAATATTTGATGTATATATTGATCTAAACTTTTGGATTAGATTAAAATAAAGGAACAAGACATCAAATATCTAAATAGTTTTAGATATTCATTCAAGAAGATGAACATTCAAGAATATGAATAAATTTTGTTTAAATAAATTATAATTAAAGAATAATTTACATTCTTTTATTTAAAGAATTATAATTAAAGAATGATTTACATTCTCTAATTAGATATAATATATATCTAATTAATTATACACTTAAAATAAGTTAAACTTTTGTTTTAAAGAATTCGCTGTAATATTATTAATAACCATTAAGAAAGTTAAGTGTATCTGTAATATTATTAATAACCATTAAGAAAGTTAAGTGTATCGATTATTGTAATATTAATTAATTATATATTTGACAAAGTTTTATATTTATAATTAATTAAATTTTTTATTATATTAATTATTTAAATTATAATTTTATATATATATAGAATTTAGTAATTATAATTAATTAAAGAATTCAGATTTTAGAATATTAATTAATTATTATTATTTAAGGAATTAATTAATTATATATAGAGGGAAATTTATGATAAGAAAGTTTGAAACATTCCTTTTTAAAAGTTGGTCAAATTAATATCTTTTTATTATTAATGGTTATTAGTTAGATAATTAAGGAAAATATTAATTAATATATCATATATATTTCGGTTATATATATATATTTATTATTATTTGGAATTATATATATTAATTAATATATTATATATATTAGTTATGAATTTAAGAATTCATAATAATTATAAGGAATTTTAACCAAATTAATTAAGGAATTAAAGAATTCAGTTTTAAAATAATAAAGGAATTCAGTTTTAAAATAATAATTAATTATTATAATTAAGTGAGGTATTTAAATTTTAAAATAATAATTAATTATGACTAATTATTAATTAAGAAATTAAAATAATTATAATAATTATTTTAATTAATTAAAGATTAAGTAATATTTATACTGAATGGTTAATATATTAATACATTAATATATAATTAAGAATAAAGTTAAAATATTTTATAAAAATAAATATTATAAATTATAAAATAAAATAAATTAAGAAATATATATATATAATTATTATTATGATTTGAGAATTAATTAAAGAAAGATATACATGTTTATATTTATCTTAATTTATAGCTTAGTTAAGATATTTATTATTTATGTTATTTAGATTAAATAATAAAGAGAAAGAAAGTATTTATTATTATTATTATTTATTAATAATAATAATTTATAATTAAAGAATAAATAAAAATATCAACAACTCTTTGTCATATTTATCGGTAATTAAGGTAATGGATTATAGAAATAGATTATGATATATCAATTAATATAATAATTGATAAATTTAGAAATTTAAAATTATTTATATGGTGTTGATTGATATTAAGAAATAATTGAGTGATTAATAAAATCACAATTATTTGTTTTGTGTAATACATATGAAATTTATGCAATTTTGATACATAAAACAATATTTGGATTTCAGTATTAATAACACATTCAAAATTTGGTACAATTTTAAGCCCACTTAAATTTGTAATTATGCGGTTGTTAATCGGCCCAAAGGAAGGTTAATAATTGGTCGAATTGCAAATTTAAATAATGTACAAATTATTAATTTATAGAACATATTTGTTTTATAAGATTAAGACGGTTGTGTTTGTAACTATGCGATTATTAATCGGACAAAAGAAAGTTTAATAATTGGTCGAGTTACACACTTAAAGTATGTACATAAGTTATTAATTTATTAAATCAATTAATTGAAACAACATCCTACCAAAGTAGGCTCTCTTGTGTAGGTTAATATATTTTATAAATTAAGAAGATAGTGTGTATGTAATTCATGCGGTTATTTAATCGTCCCAAAACCCAAAGGAAGATAAATAATTGGTCAGAATAACATTATGCACATGTGGTAATAAATATGTAACAATTATTCGGTGTGCCATGTGAATAATTGGACTATCCAAAGATAACCAATTATTTGACAGGACTTATTGTTAATATTTGATTACTATAAAAGAGTATCGTTTGTAAGTTAATATTTAATGTCCAAAGACTTAAATATTAATGTTGCGTTTGGTATCTTATGATGAAACGTACCAATATTTTGAATTTACGTGATTATTAAAATTTTGTGAGTATGGTTGTTCATTTATTTTGTTTTCTAATTAAGTTAACACTTCTGCTTATACGGTTTTTTGTCAACATCTTAAGTTCATTTTATATGATAAAATTTTAAGGCGTATCTAGAATTTTTTTTTTTAAGAATTATATCTAAAATGATTAAAATTGTTAAGGGTATTATTAGAATAAATATTTCATAAGAAATATACCGTATTATATGTTTTATTTTGTTTCAAAATTAAATGCATTAAAGTTAGAGTTACACTAATGTATTCTCATGCATTTAGTTTGGATTTTCTTATTCACACTTAAGTTAATTGATGTGAATTGCAGTTGTCTAAAAGGAGACTTAGTCTCTATATGAACTCACATCAATTGTGTGTAAGAAAATAAGAGATTGAAACAAAAATAACATAAATATTGTTCACTTAGCAAATACCTTAAACGATAATAAAGAAATGAAGTTATAAGAATTGCAGATATTACACCTAAAAGAAAATTACTAAAGAAAGTGGTGCATTAAAAGAATACATATTATAAGTTTGTTTTGTTTGTTCTAATAGTAATTTAACTTCAGTGCACAGACACATTTGATGGGAACTTAGGTGTTACTATCTAAAGTGAGTGTGTTAATGTATGGTTGAGTTAGTTGTTAAAAATCAATTGATGATGAAAGAAACATCGACGTGAACAATGACAATTCAAATTAAAGATGAAGAATTGAGGAACAATTTCAGAAACTCTTTATTTAGAAACAAACATTTAGGACATATCTTCATATAATAAATTTATTTGGAAAGGATAATTAAAGAACTACAACTTATATACGGAATAAGTTTCAATTAAAACAACTAATAAATTCTTTTGGGGTCGTCTAGTTAAGGTTAGGCTTTACAGGCCTAAAGAAAATAAATTGGACTAAAGAATTGTTAAATGTTAATTGTTGGATATTCTAAAAGGTCTAGAGACAAAATTAGTCTCATAAGTATTTCAAGATTGAGCTTGAAAATAAATATACAAAAGACTCCTTAAACAAGAGTCTAATGTATGCTCAAGATTATATGAATCAAGAAATTAAGTATAATTATGATGTTGGACAAATACTTGAAGGATCCTGGTTTGGATCATTAAGAAAGCAACCAAACAAGTAATGTGACATTTTTAAGAACAAAACTTTACATACTCATATAGTGAAATCGAATCGGATAGAGATCATTTTGTATATTGATTCGAATTTTGTTGGATACCAAAATAGTCGGAAATTCGTGCCACATAATTTTAGTTTAATTATTAGTTTAAAGAATTAATTCTTGTAATAGTGTTAAGCAGGCACTCGAATTATTTCAAGTTGATGACAAAATTTATTAAGTGTTTTGTGACATTCAATTAAAGAATCTGACTGCGTAGTTTTATCACGGGGTTGCAAATTATGAATGATATAGAAAAACCACTAAAGATATTACGTGACAATAATTTGCAGCTTTTTTTACTTTGAGAGTAATATGAGTTCGACTAAGTCGAACTATTTGGAAAATAAAGAATTCATAATGTTTACTTATTTATTGAGCATATTTGGACAAACTCTAAAATTACGGATCAGTTCTCTAAATATTTGATATCCGAGGTCTTTCATGAACATATTGTTCATATGGATATTGCATATTTAGATGATATACAGTTTTAGTGGGAGTTTGTATTGTGATGCTTGTATAAATATAATTTGAAATTTATGTGCACATTAAAGAATCAGTTTTTAAAGAAATTAAAGATTTAGTTTTAAAAAAATCAAGATTATAAAGTTATTTAGATTGATCTCTATAAGGAATAAAGGAGGACCAGTTGGTATTAGACATATTAAAGATCACACTACACTACACACCCATGTTTAATCTATGTTATTTGATTGTATTGATATATGTGACTATTGAGGGTTTAGTTACGAACTAATGTAACATAAATCGCTTTAATCCTATGTTGATATAATTGATGGACGAGATTGATATAGATGTATTTAGAAATGATAACAATATTTTGAGCTCTTAAGGTTATAATATACCATTGAAAGAAATATTATATGACCCAAGTGGGAGATTGTTGAAATTGTTTCCAATATTTGGGTACATATATTATTTAATAATTGTATATTAGTTGTTATCATAATAAAGATTAAAGCCAATTAAAGTGATCTATTAAAATATAAAGATTATGGGCTTATTTAGACATCTATAATAAATGTGAGGATATATTTGTGTAGAAGCAGAAATACCATTTATTATTTTGTTGATGGGCCGAATAATAAATGGGTATATTAGGGCTAGGTCCCCAACCCATATAGATAGCCTACCAATTTGTTTCTCTCATCAGACAAAATATTTCGGTTCATCTCTCAAGAACACTAAAGGGCTATCGATATAGGGTTGGAATACTTGAACCCCACCCACATCAGACATTTCGATCCAGGTCCAGATCTAGAACAAGAAGATCCACATTCAGATCCAGGTCCAGATCCAAGATCAAGAGAAGATCAAGAAGAAGAGAATAACGAAGAACGACTTAATGAATCGTTCTTCATTCTAGATTCAGGTACGTTTCCGCAACTTATATTTATCTCAATTTATCGACATAGAGTATTAAGATTTTAGAACTAAAGAATAAAGATTTAGATTAAAAGAATTTAACAGTGGGATCGCTAACCGAATTAGATATAGAATGAGATTAAACATTATGGACGCTTCGTCCCATAATAGAGTTTGACTTTTGATAAAACACAAACAAGTGTCACCGTCTGAACAAGACATTATGCGTTGGCAAGATATGGATAGTCTCCATGTGGGGCATTACTATAAGTTGTTTGCTAAGATGATTCCATATAAATTTTATTGGAAAAAACTTTGGGAGTCAAAAATTCTATCCAATATCTCGTTCTTTGGATGAAGCGTTATTAATAGTGGAATTCTAACAAATGATATGACATGGAAAAACGTTGTATTATGTTTAGTCGTATGTGTCAAGAAGTTGTTGAATCGGAAACTCACTTACTTTGACATTGTCGAGGGGTGACTAGTATTTGGAGCCTTTTGTGGAGTAATATTGGGATTCATTGGGTGATGCCCGAGTCTTTAGGTAGTTACTGAAAAGTTTAGATTGATGCGGCTGATATGTCATGCCTACATATTTGAGTTATCATCTCAATTATTCTTTGATGCACTATCTGGTTGTAGAGAAATCGTCGAACTTTTAATGATCGTAGTCGTCTGATGCGTATCATTCATAATACTATTATTATGATGCTTTCTGAGATTCGTTTAGGAAAACTAGTAGAGTTTGTCGGGGAGTTAATCGTTTTTCTCGATGATTTACGAGCTCGGTAACTTTTTAAGTATTTTTTTTCTTATTTTTTTATTTTTTTATTTGTTATGGTAATGTCAACTTTGTCGTTTTGCTTAAACGAATTTTTTTATTTTTAATATATATGGACTTTTTGTTAAAAAAAATAAAAACTCTAAGTTGATGTGGTTATAATATTTTTTGATGTCTAATGTACAAAAACCTCATATTTACTGACAAATTAAATTATCATTTTTCCATATCTAAACATTATAATAAAATTTCATTTAAATTGTACATATTTATTAACATCTGAAAACTAATAAAAATATAAATTACTGTAATTAACATAAAAATAATATATAATAAAATAAAATATTATATATATATATAATTAAATTAAAAACAATAATTTAAATAGATATATATTAAAATATAAATAATTAAGTTTATAAAAATAATAATTTAAATTGATATATAAAATATAGATAATCAAATTTATAAAAAAAATAATAATTTAAATATATATAATATAAATTATTAAATTTATGATATATTTAATAATTAATTATAAAAGTTAAAAAAAAAAAAACTAAGTCTTAACAATAATTGTTAGTTTGAGAATAAAAAAAATTGAGAAATTGAATTATAGTTTAGGACCCCACAATTAGAGGTGGAGTGATCAGGTGAGGTTGTTATTATAGACCCGATAGAAAATGACAATATTTCCATTGGACTGGTTTTCAAATATATGGAAAATCTTATTTCTTTTACAAAACATACTTTTTGCTTCTTAATCTCTGCTTTTTTGCTACACGATGATCATCAATGTTGTTGAGTTCGATTTGACTGCTTTATGAATACTGGATTGAGTCTAATCCGTATTATCCAACTCATATTATTCTACTGCGTCTAGCAGACTCAAAGAGAAGATCTCTTAGATTCATTGTCAACTAATTCTAAGATACTCATTTATACCGAATTACAGAAGATCATGGAAGGAGTCAATCACTTTGACTTATATTACAGCAAATTATCATAACACATTTTTAATAATAATAATAGGATCACTTAAGACTTAATTCATTCATTATTCAAAACAGGTTAATAATATTCATCTGTCATTTATGAAATTAATATTTCATAAGTAGATTTTATTACATATACTTGTTATCTTCCCAATTGATAATCTGCTTTGTAAATAAATAATCTTAAGTTGAAGCCTCCACCTCATCCTCCTGTTGCTGTTGCTGCTGATCATTGAGATCTTCCTGATAATCCCCAGAAACCAGTTTCTGAATTTTTTCAATGAAACTCAACATTACAGGCAGATTATCTTCATCTGAAACACAAAGGAAACAACTGTGAGATCTTTTGTTAGCAAATTATCAAAAGAAAGAAGGGAATTGATTTGAAGCATATAGATAGATAGCTTTACTTACCAATTCTTGGAATGGTGTGACCCTTAGGATGGTGAATCAAAACAGGATCAATGCATGATTCAAGAAGAACTGTCCCATGCGGCTTCAAGAAATCTTTCTCACCTAAGAAATGAAGTGAAGGGCACTGAATCGGGGATGAATAAGCAACATCCGCAATAGATGCATTTAGTAACTTCGCCCCTCCTATTATTATCAAGAACTTCATCTTCTCCACCTTTGTAAGTGCCATTCCCTATATTTGACATTTTTTCTCATCAACAAAACGAAATCATTGTATATCTCTCTGTCTCTCAATTCTCATACCTTGGCTTGAAGACCCGGCAATGCAGCTGATAGAATAGCCCCCTGTATGAACCAATTATGACTTCAAACAAATTTATCATCTAAGAAGTTAAGAACACAAAGAAAGAAAAAGAAAGTAGATGTCCGGGAACCTGAGAGAAACCAAGTAGTCCATCAAAGGGTCCATGATTAACCATGTAATCTTCAATGTAAGCCAGACACTCCTCAAAATTGGTGTAATCAGTGAATTCCTGAACAATGTAATCAATCAATTTGAGATTCATGAATGAATTGGAAAAGAAGAAGGAAGTAGAGTGGATAAGATAGAGACCTTGTTGAATTGGAACCACTCGTAATAGGGAGGATCAAAGATTCCTTCGACCTCTGACTTTCCTTGGGAAGGGTATGGGGCATCGGGGAATACGAGGTCCATTTTGTCGATTACAGATTCAGGCCATCGACGGAGGATTTGTGTCTTGAGGATTTCTCCACTGGTTCTAAATCCATGGAGACAGAGAATCCTTGGTTTCCTCTTGATTTCGATTCCCCTTCTGCCTTCACTTCCCATGTTTCTTCAAATAAATAAATAAAGATCGAATCTTTTCCTTCTCTCTCTCGTTCTTGTTCTTGTTTTATAAGCTCTTCCATTGTTTTCGGGAGTGTCGTCTTATAGGAGACGGAAGAGCCGTGTCTAGGTTTCTTTCTTTCTTTCTTCCTTCAAATGAAAACATGTCCACCGGTTTTCTTAATTGTCAAAAACATGTCAATATTGACTTACAATTCAATCTGTAATAAAATCTATTATAATGGATTATTTTAAAAAGTAATTTTCTTTTATCATAACTACAATCCCAATTATAAAAATAATAATTAAACGTTATATTCACTTCAATATGATGTTTTCAGTTTTCTAAATTAAATGTTACATTCATTTCATATTTCTTCTAAACTCTATATTAATTGTTGATATTTTTCCTTTTCATCTATATTTATTTATTTTTAAATTAAATTAAAATATTATCATTTAATATATTTATATATATATAATGTATAAATTTCCTTTCAAACAGATTTTGAAAATAATGTTATATAATGTTTTCTAATATTCCATTAATTAGAATAACAAACGACACAAATGATATTTTAATATTCAAATTCAAAACTCAAATATTTATTAGGTAATTCAAAAGGTAAGAATTGATGCATAAAAAATAAGCTCACGTCACGTATAACATTTATTATTTAAAAGGACTTTAGTTATGGAGTTGGGTAAGTCAACATAAAATAATAATAAAGAAAACTGTAATATATACTTTTAAAAGTTTAGAAATTTCCTTGTGTAGCAAATCTCAAATAAGTATAGATGTGAATAATGTTAAACAAAATATTTAGCATGTGTGGAGTAACTTCAAGTTAAATTTGAAGTTTTTTATTTGGAAAAGTAATCAATTTTAAAATATAAAAATTAAAGAATCTTAGTAATTTAGCAAAAACATGTGGGAAAATTCTCTCCACTTAAATGAATCACAATTCACAACTATATCTGTCAGCGTCATGGATTTGGTACTTAAGACCCAAGATCTTCAATAAATAGAGAGATTTTTAAATTTTTTTTGTAAACATTTTAATAATCTAAACTCAATAAAATAAAATCAGATCAATCACCACTCTAGAATGATATTATAAAAATCAAATACCTTCTACTCTCAAAAATGATTATTTTGATAATGGTGCTAACTTATACTTCCTTACGATCGTGCCTAAAAATATTTCAAAAGATTAATCATATCTATTTCACAACTCATTTACAAAAATTCGTCAAATTAAAATATTATTCTCATCCGAAAATTATTTCCATCGGATCTTGCTAAACCATAGTCCAATCTCAAAACAATAATTATTCAAACCCTACAAATCACATCAAAAATTCAGCTTGGCCAAAGCCAATGTTGCCCATTCTATAAAAATGAGAACAAAACAGCCATTTGAAGGATAACAAGAAGCACTGTTCAAAATATTCAAGGACATTGAAATACCAATTTCAAGGATAACAAATCACTTATTCAAACAATCATTCTTCGTCTTGTTGATTTTAAGGACTTAAGTTTTCTCCTGTGGAAGGTGCTTTCAATAACTATGTGGCAACAAAGTTTCAGAAATATTCCCATTTTGCAATGAAAAAGGGGAAATCAGGGCCACAAATACATCCACACAAGCAGCCTGCTTCCCATATATTTCTGAAGCACTGGCAATTGAACTTGATAGGGAATGACCCAACAAAATCAAGACACACATTTTTGGTTTCAGGATGCATCAACTTCTTTAATGGACACTAAAACATCAAATCATTCATTTCCTTCAAAGAAACAACCATAATCCTTGAAGCAATTAGAGAAAAACCAAGCAATTCAAAGGATCGAAATGCTCAGTCAACTTTGTCCAAAGAAGACTTGTTCAACCGACTCACCTAATTGCACACTGGAACAAAGCAAAAGCAGCACATGTGATATTCTTCCTACTCAATCACTTCTCATGCTTATACACTTCTTTTGTCTAATTAATATTGATAACTTTGTTTAACAAAAAGATAGATTAGTCTCTGACTTCCACAAACCTGATCAACTCGTGAACAAGGTAAATGACAACAGAACAACTCGACCCAATCAGCTCGTTAACAAGATAAATGACAACGAAACAACCATGTTGAATCAACTCAAACCTGAATGAACTCATCAACAAGATAAATGACAACAAAACAACCATGTTAAATCAACTAGATGTCTAGAACCCAGATCAACTCATCAATAAGATAAATGACAACTAAACAACCACATCTTGAGACTGACACTCAAACCAAATCAAACCTTATAAACCAGAAAATGCTGACAGACCAACCACATGAGAGAATGACTTGAATAATCCACAAGGAATTAAGTTGATGATTATATAGGGTTGAACCATAGAGCATGCACCAAGGTGACTTGAGATTACGAAATTGTTAGCATATTACAGTAGAGAAAACTTAAGACATTCGAGTAGCTTCTCTAAAACACACAAACACCCTTCTCTATTTACATCATCGAGATCTGTACACATCATGTTATTTCACAATACTACTACTCATGGTCAAACAAAGTGAGCATAGCATATAGAAGACAAATTAAACTCATGTTATCCTTAAATTCGTAGAAAATAATCCAAATGGGTTGTTAATCGTGAAACCCATCCCCCCCATAAAAAAAATATAGCCGGGAACAGTTGGGCAGGTGGTTAATCCATTTGTTGGGGGTTGGTTTTGTTAAAACGCTTTGCAGAGGCTGTTAGGATTCAAGTTAGACGAGCACTGCTCCCTTATAGGGCTCGTTGGTCCACATAGACGGACCTTCTTCGGCTCTGAAATCCTCACGTGTGAAATAGCCACAGACAGTGCATCGACTAAACCATTTTCATCTTGCTCTTCTGCCCCCCTTCCACCTGAACTTCCAGACAAGGGTAGTGATGAACACAAAGCATCCAAACATGTGTTAGTTAGTGGCTGGGAAGGAGAAGGGGAAGAGGATTGGACTTTTGCTTTTGATCTGGCAGAAAGAGTCTTCAGTGTTCGTTCTGTATAAAATAAGATCCATGGATGATCTGCAAAAAAAAAAGTTAGCAAAAACTATTAGGTCCATTACCCACCTAAAATTTTTATTTTTGATAACTAAAAACATACTTAGCACTTCGTCAACTGTTATTCGCTTGTCAACATCTCTAGTAAGAATTCGTTCCATTAGATTTCTTGCTGGCTTAGAAACAGACTCCCATATTCCTGTGTGAAAATCAAGATTGGTATTCTTTATGGCCTCAAAAACAGCTTCCAGTGAGTTTCCTTGAAACGGAAGTGCACCAGTCAAGAGAGCATGCAAGAGAACTCCGGCACTCCATATGTCTGCTTTCTCTGAATAATTTCCAGACAGAACTTCTGGGGCAACATAAGCCGGGCTTCCAGCTAAACCAGTTAATTTCTGACCTGTTCCCATTGCAGTAAAGTATATTAAGAATCAATTCATCATGAGAATTCAAAGCAGTTGAAACCATTTAAGAAAAGACAAATGACTATAAATCAGACTGCAGAATCTTGCTCATCTTATATAAGTTTAATAAAGAAACAAGCATGAGTTTTCTGTTTGGTGCTAAGAGCCATCAAACCATATTTACCTTTCTTTGAGAAAAATAACACCTATTAATGATTCAGTTGGGAAAATTGTCCCTGATTAAATAACTCCCAAACTACCTCAAAAGCCTAAAGGGACCTGAGTATATTGATATGCTTTGAATTAGATTTTTCTTTGACAATCCGCCGATTATTGAGGGTTAGAAAACCTAACCCTAGAATGCTCTCATATCATA
Organism: Impatiens glandulifera; assembly: GCF_907164915.1. Taxonomy (NCBI): domain Eukaryota; kingdom Viridiplantae; phylum Streptophyta; class Magnoliopsida; order Ericales; family Balsaminaceae; genus Impatiens; species Impatiens glandulifera. The sequence goes on from NC_061868.1 coordinate 44,743,024, forward strand.
TACAAGGATATGGTCCTTTGTATAAAGCAAGATATAAGAATCAATGCAACAATTAGCAAAGAGAATAAACAAGATTAGTTCGAATACAACCATTTTTATCTATCCCTCAACTTTTCATTAAATGCATGATATCTCTTGCTGTGGAACATGGTTTAAATATGCTTCTAATCTCCACCAAAGTGATGAATATAAAGTACAAATTAAATATTTAACTTTCTTTTCGTACAAAGGTTTTTTCCCCTAAGGAGGCTACCAGAGCATCTCACCGCAACAAACTTCTAATTCAATTAAATGATTTTAGTTACTTCTAAATCTAACGATATTTGTGTGGTCATAAAAAAGAAAAGCACATTATACCATTTGAAACCCTCATTGCTAAGCCAAAATCTGCAAGCTTTATCTTCCCTCCAGCAGTGAGAAGAATATTCTCAGGCTTTATATCTCGGTGGACAACACCCATCTCATGACAATATCTCATAACCAACATCAATTCCTTAAACAGGTTAGCAGCCCGTTGCTCTGTATATTTGCCTTCCTCAGTCATTTGGTCAATTAACCGCCCACAAGGACATAACTCCATTACAAGGTGAAAGCATTCATCATCCTCATAAACAGCCTCCAACATAACAACACCAGGATGACCCGATAAATGCTGCATAATCTCAACTTCGCGGTGAACGGTTTCCTCCCCTTTCTTCAAAGTCTTACAAGCAAATTCCAGACCATTAAACTTTCTCCTACACAACCAAACAGATCCAAACTTACCCTTGCCAATGTTATCACCTCTAATATAGTCTTCCAAAATCTTATTCTTCCGACCCATCTGTGTAGCCGCATCAATACAGCCTATCTTTCTCTTGAGACCCCTTCCTGCCGAAACTGAAGATGTTGTTCCACAAGGAGGTGCAGTGGCTGCAGTTCTCATTAGTCTGTTTTTGTTACACGACTCATCAGGCTCATCATTACCCACCACATCTTCCTTACACTTCTTCCTCAACCTTGCATAATCCTCCAATGAATAATGAGATTTCAAGTTTGAAAAGGAGGATCTCGTATCGAGAGATGATTCTACAGTTTGATCCCCTTTATTTGAGCGCAGAACCTCAGTCCCTTTCCTCTTCTTTCTCATGATCAAATCTATCAACTAACTATCGATTGCTAAACTAAGAATCCCCCACCTAATAATAATAACACACATTCGACCTGACAAACAATGTAGCGAAATTGAATTGGATATTTTCCGTAAAACTACATACCCGGAATGTAAGTGAAGAATCGAGAACCGAAAGAGTGATTAATCAGTCGAAGAGGTGAATGGAGCTGCAGCGATTGAGAATTAGGGCAATGAATATAAGATTGCGGGAAGAGTATGGCGAGAGAAGCTGAAACGTATATAACATATAATATATATATAAAAAGATAAAGATAAGTGAAACGAATTGGAAGCAAATATGGAGTTGAGATCTTGTTAAATCTGCCGGAAAACAAGGGTTATTTCAACAGTAATTCCTAATTTTCCTATCCTGTCTTTACGAGGAGCAGGAGGAGAAGAGAAAGAAGATCACGTATCCAAAGATCCCATTCTCTCATATCTTTTTTTTATCATTCCCTTTTACAGCCGAATACAAATGTTTAAATGAGACCTAAACTTTAACCAGGTTTTCAAACACAATACCTAAATACCTAAGTTATCCATCATGTGTACAATTTAGGTAATTAGTTGTGATAACTTCATATCTTTATTATAATAATTATATGAGAAAAAAAAAAGGAAAACTATCCCAAGAACATATAGGTTAATATTTGTATTAATAAAAGATTAATAATTTGTTGATTTATTCTTAAAATTTTATTTAATACCGTCTTTTTTTTTATGTCATTATTTAATGTTATGCTTACAAGAATTTTTCATTTTTAATATACATGCACGTTTTTTAAAAAATATACATATAATTTTTTAGTTTATTTTAAAAACTTATCTTTGTTTATAGAAAACTTATGTTTACAATGAGTGAGACATGAGAAGACTTAAAAAAAATTGTGGCCATAAAATAAAGAATGTTATACTAATTTATTTTTTTAATAATAAAAAAATATATAATTGTAAACACTAAAAATAGATATATTCAATTTATAATATTAAAATAATTATTTTAATTTATTTTCGAATAAATAAAGTCAAAATAGTAAATTCTATCGCTTAAACCTAATTAAACAATTAATTAAGATTAATTATTGTAATAATTAAATCTAATTAATTAAGGATTAAGGAAAAATAAATTATTTAGAATAAATGTTATACTCATTTTAACTTAAAATAATTTTAGAAAAATCAAATGATCAAAATAAATAATTTAGAATTAAATGTGGTACCCATTTTTTCTTAAAAAATTATTTATTCAACCATAAAATATACCAAAAAATAAAATAAATTAGTAAAATATTTGTCATATTTATTTTAATAATTTGTGTATTTTAAAATATCAAAATTAAAGCCAAAAGGGTGAAAGAAGATCAATTTCAAACAATCCCTTAAGATTTTAATTAAATAAATAAAATCCTAATTGGGTGTAGTCGAAATCGATTGTCCCATCTTACCATGTCATAAGCTTTCCAGATGTCATGATTAACAGTGCATCTTGCCTTTGTCTCTGTGGTAGTTCCTCACTAACTCATGCGAAAGGGCGAAAGGAATTCTACTATCGAAACCACGTCTATTGAATAGGCGCTGGATTTTCATTCAACGCCCCAAACGTGCCCGCGTAGCCGGTAGTAACCAAAGGAATGCGCACCCGCGTCTCACTAGATCAGCTAACGCCGGTTAGCCGAGGCACTAGCAGAACACGTAGAAATTTGAACCCATGACTGAGAATTTCGAACAAGGCCAATGGTTTTTATATCTAAGACTGAGAGGTCTATCCCAGGACCGAGAATTCCTAAACTTGAGACCGAGAGAGTTAGCCATGAGATAACCCGAGACCGAAGGTTTCTACACCCTAACCGTCTAAGCCAAGGACAGAGAGTCCTTAGCAACCGAACTGAGGATTTTAGCCAGGGATTGAGAGTCCTTAGCACCTCGACCAAGGGACTTCAGCACCTCAACCGAAGATCCCGAGCCTGGACCTGGACCGAGGGTTTTTAGACCCCGACCGAGAAAAACAAACCCAAGACATATGACCTCAGTCCTAAGGCCTTTTTGGTTTCCATTTTTTAAATCTAAAATTATTTTTGTAATTTTGGAACCCCAACCCATTTTCTAAAACTCCTAAAAAATTAGAAAATGATTTCAAAATATTTTTGGAATATTTCCACAAAATAATATTTTGATAAAGGCTTGTTTGATGTTTATTTCTAAACTCTAACACCTTTAAATTAACTAATATTCTTCATGTAATTTCCTCTTTAGTTATTGTCGCAACAAATACCAACATTATTTATTTAAATAATGTTGTTACAATATTTTCAATAACATTTGTAAACCCCGGGAATTACGCACATTTAAGGTGGCGGGCTCGGGGTGATTAAAAGTTCGATGATTTCAACATTGATTTGCGTGTCTGACATCATTTTAAAATCAATAAACATATCTAAATAAATCTAATACCATAAACGATCTAAAGGGTAAAAATGGATACCAATAGATCCTCCAAAAGCAGCATTCTGCACATCAGAACAAGTGTTCTGCACAACATCATTCGACTTGTTATAAGATATCGACTAAGTAGGAAATGAGTCTCTCCAACTTCTCTACAATAAGTATTACCTCATTGGACAAATTGTAAATTCTGTTAGGTTCTTACAGATCTGAAAAAAAAGTAGAATTTTTTTTTTTCAAACAAAACTTTGCAAGGCCAAAGAGATTGCATGAATTACTTTAAATGGCTTACTGAAACGACCATTTTCATAGAGAGAAAGTATGACCTGACAACGTACATGGAAGGGTCTTAAATGTCTCAAACATAATTTGGGCCATCTTCTCACTATTAGTCTTGGGGTTAAGAGGTGCTTCAGTAAGAAGAACGAGATGATCTTCTGGAAAACACAAAGCACATTGTAGAATGTGTGATGCCATATTATCTCCATATCGTCCTAATTGCTCACAATTCCATCCTCAATTGGAAATTTTAAATTAAAAAAAAAAACTCTTTTTTTGGTGCTCATTGTCGACATAGGCGTCTTTCTGCCCCCACCAAGAAAGAGCTAGTGGAGAATGATCTCAGACAAATCCATCATACCAATTGAATTTTTCCGATTACAATTTAGTCATATATCTTAAATACGTATGAAGATTCACTCCATTTGAAATATCTTAACCATTCTAGTCCCGCACACGAGTGACTGAATGGCTTCACCTTCTAACATCTTAGTGTCCAAATATTCAAATAAGAAGCTATAAGAGCTTGTTTGATGAAGGGGTTATTGGGATAAATCCTGAGTTTTTTCCAAATAACCCTTATACGATGGAATTGATAAAAAAAATTAGGTTTTTTAAAATTTATACTCATTATACCTTTTCTATATATATATATAATATATTTTGTAAATGACATAATTTAATTTATATGAAATTAAATAAAATTTTAAAATATAATAAAATAAATATTAAAAAACTTTAAATATTTTAGTATTATTATTAATAAAAAAACTCTATTTATTTATATATTATAATTAATAATACTTTTTTTAAATAAAATAAAATAATTTATATTAAATTAAATTTTGAAATATAATAAAATAAATATTAAAAAACTATACATATATTAATATTAACTTTATTAATAAAAAATAAAATTTTAATATATATATATATATATATTATAATTAATAATACTTTTTTAAATGAAATAATTTAATTTCTATTAAATTAAATTAAATTTTAAAATATAATAAAATAAATATTAAAAAACTATACATATATTAGTATTAACTTTTATTAATATAAAAAAAATTTAAATAAATATTAATTTTATAAATTATTACTATTAAAATTTAAATATTATATGAGATAATATAATATGTTATAATTTTATTTATATTATAAATTTATTTTAATTAATATAATTAATTAAAAAAATTAAATAAAATAGTTTCAGCGGTCTATAATTATAATTTAAATGTCATTTAATTTTATTGTTATTATTTTATTAAATTATATTATAATATTTTTATTTATTAAATAAAAAAAATATATTAACTTAAATTAATTAATATATTTATTTAGAATGAGTTTATATATATAAAAATAGAATAAATTTCTTTATAAATATTTAATTTATATGAGATATATTTATAAATTAATTAATATATGTTATTCAAATATATTAATTTTATTTTTTAGTATAATTATTTATTTATTTGAATTATTTAAAATTTAATATGGTATGTTATAATTGAATTTATATTGTGTTTTAATTTTTATTTGAGATAATTAATAAAATTATTTTAAATGAAATAATTTTATAATTTAATTTATATTAAAATAATTAAAATATAAATAAATATTATATATATTAAAATAATTTTTTATTAATATAAAAATAAATATTTAAGTAGAAGGTAATTTGAGTATTTTAATTAATAAAATGATTGATTTGATTGATGATGAGATGATTGAGTTTTAGGATAAAACTTGGATTTTATCCCAAAAACTCAAAGATCAAACGAGGCCTAAGAGTGTGCATTATCACAGTAAACAATGAACACGTAATCCTAAGATATATTTAACTAAGGAAAATCGAGAAGTTCAATTAAGTATCATCATCTAAACCAGAACCACAATTAAAGTCGCATTGTTATTCAGGAAGATAACCAAATCCTAAACCTACATACCTATCATTGATTCAGGTAGCTATGGATGATAATGGGATTGTTCGGGTGAGGGAATGCATTTATTGTCCTCGTCCCGTTTTTACTTCAGAGATTTTTTACTACCATTCTCGTTTTATTCAGTTTCAAGGAATTCCCACGTGGCACCGTTTATACTGTATTTTAAAAAATAAATAAATTGAACACACAAATTACGTCTACATCGACCGACTAATCACAAAGAACACTTCTATACAAACTGAACAATAAATAAATCAAGATACTAAAGTTAATCGATTATTTTAGAAAACAAACTACTGGATTGGACGATTCTCTAACAAAATCAGAGAGTGTTAGGATCGGGGACGCCCTTGGAGGACCGGGGTGTATTTTCCGGTTTTGAGTAAGGGAGGCCGCTTACAACAACACACACAACTTGGTGATAGTCCGGTTAAAGACTAAAACCGTTCTCAGCACTGCACAACCTGTCACAGACTCTTGAACCGGTGTTCAAGGGCGGAAGTGTCTATTTCAGGTTGAAGTAACGTTTGCGACTCTTAGATGATGTTTAAGGAGGAAGATGTTTAATGAGAGTGATTGACCGGTTTTGGAAGTATGGTTTTGCGGTTTTGAGGAAAGATAGCGGGAAATGAAAACGAAATGAAAGAACACGAGACACGGAATTTGTTTATGGATGTTCGGAGCAAACCCTCCTACGTCACCCCTTCTTCTCAGGTTATGAGAAGGATCTCCACTAACTCTTTAGAGTTACAATTACACTTCCGGTCGAGCCCAACTTCGCTACTCGCCGGTTACACCAAACTCACACTTTGATGTAATACAACACAACACAATAATAACACACAAGGATTTCCGGTTTTAGGCAAACCGGTTTTAGAATATAAAACTTTATCTCTCTAGAATTTAATGCTTTGATGCTTTGTTTTCGTAATCCGTCACTTGCAGAACTTTTTTTTTAATGAAGACGATCCGTCTTCCTTTTATAGCTGAAAGTAGCTAACGGCTACTTTCTTCTCTCTCTTTGCGGATTGGTTGATCATTAGCACGCCTATCTGCAGGAGGGTTTCTTGCACGCTTCAACTTCCTCAACACCTGGCATTCATGCAGGTGACTCTGAGCAGATGATGACATAACCGGTTTTCAGATTGATACACGTGTTGAGCATCCGCTTCCGGTCGTCAGCATCGGATCACCAAGGCATCATTGCTTTCCTCCCATGCTTCTGATCAGATCCGATCTTCTTTTATTCTTTCGAGACACGTTTCCTCCGTCACAGTACGTCACTCTTGAGATTTGAATCTTCCGACTTTTGATCTGTACTTTCCGGTTTCTGTGTCTTTGTGCATTATGATCCGGTTGAAGTGTATTCTTCTGTTCTTTGCTAACCGGTTGCTTGAGAAGGTGAAGCCGGTTCCTGTGATCATTTGTCTTGATCACTTGAAGCCGGTTTCTTTGATATGATAGCAGCTGGTTATTGATGCACGATTTCCGGTTCCGGTTTGTTCAGTACCTGCACATGAAGTTTAATTTCTGTTTAGTTTGTCTGGCCGGTTCCAAAATTAATCTACTTAATTTTTCTATCAATTTCTCCCTTTTTGATTATTTAGAATAAATATTCAAAAATTGTAATGTGTGGCCGGTTTGTAAAGAAAATTAACTTACTTAATTTTTCTATCAATTTCTCCCTTTTTGATTATTTAGAATAAATATTCAAAAATTGTAATGTGTGGCCGGTTTTAAAGAAAATTAACTTACTTAATTTTTCTATCAATTTCTCCCTTTTTGATTATTTAGAATAAATATTCAAAACTTGTAATGTGTGGCCGGTTTGTAAAGATTTTGTTTTGAGAGAAACGTGTTTGAAAAACATGTGTTTGATTTTTGAGAAGTGTATGTTTTGAAAAATGTGAGAAATAGGTGAACTTGTATGTTTGAAAAATGTAGAAAATATGTTTGAGAAACATAGAAGATAGCAAAAGTAACTAAGTTCTGAAACACATCAAAAACATAATTGTTCAAAATAATTATGGAAATAGAGTTTAAGGCTTGGATGATCCCCCCTTGTCTTGCTCCTTTTCAAGCACTTTGTCCAGACGTTTCCTTGCTTCTTCTGTTCTTGCTCTGATACCACTTGTTAGGATCGGGGACGCCCTTGGAGGACCGGGGTGTATTTTCCGGTTTTGAGTAAGGGAGGCCGCTTACAACAACACACACAACTTGGTGATAGTCCGGTTAAAGACTAAAACCGTTCTCAGCACTGCACAACCTGTCACAGACTCTTGAACCGGTGTTCAAGGGCGGAAGTGTCTATTTCAGGTTAAAGTAACGTTTGCGACTCTTAGATGATGTTTAAGGAGGAAGATGTTTAATGAGAGTGATTGACCGGTTTTGGAAGTATGGTTTTGCGGTTTTGAGGAAAGATAGCGGGAAATGAAAACGAAATGAAAGAACACGAGACACGGAATTTGTTTATGGATGTTCGGAGCAAACCCTCCTACGTCACCCCTTCTTCTCAGGTTATGAGAAGGATCTCCACTAACTCTTTAGAGTTACAATTACACTTCCGGTCGAGCCCAACTTCGCTACTCGCCGGTTACACCAAACTCACACTTTGATGTAATACAACACAACACAATAATAACACACAAGGATTTCCGGTTTTAGGCAAACCGGTTTTAGAATATAAAACTTTATCTCTCTAGAATTTAATGCTTTGATGCTTTGTTTTCGTAATCCGTCACTTGCAGAACTTTTTTTTAATGAAGACGATCCGTCTTCCTTTTATAGCTGAAAGTAGCTAACGGCTACTTTCTTCTCTCTCTTTGCGGATTGGTTGATCATTAGCACGCCTATCTGCAGGAGGGTTTCTTGCACGCTTCAACTTCCTCAACACCTGGCATTCATGCAGGTGACTCTGAGCAGATGATGACATAACCGGTTTTCAGATTGATACACGTGTTGAGCATCCGCTTCCGGTCGTCAGCATCGGATCACCAAGGCATCATTGCTTTCCTCCCATGCTTCTGATCAGATCCGATCTTCTTTTATTCTTTCGAGACACGTTTCCTCCGTCACAGTACGTCACTCTTGAGATTTGAATCTTCCGACTTTTGATCTGTACTTTCCGGTTTCTGTGTCTTTGTGCATTATGATCCGGTTGAAGTGTATTCTTCTGTTCTTTGCTAACCGGTTGCTTGAGAAGGTGAAGCCGGTTCCTGTGATCATTTGTCTTGATCACTTGAAGCCGGTTTCTTTGATATGATAGCAGCTGGTTATTGATGCACGATTTCCGGTTCCGGTTTGTTCAGTACCTGCACATGAAGTTTAATTTCTGTTTAGTTTGTCTGGCCGGTTCCAAAATTAATCTACTTAATTTTTCTATCAATTTCTCCCTTTTTGATTATTTAGAATAAATATTCAAAAATTGTAATGTGTGGCCGGTTTGTAAAGAAAATTAACTTACTTAATTTTTCTATCAATTTCTCCCTTTTTGATTATTTAGAATAAATATTCAAAAATTGTAATGTGTGGCCGGTTTTAAAGAAAATTAACTTACTTAATTTTTCTATCAATTTCTCCCTTTTTGATTATTTAGAATAAATATTCAAAACTTGTAATGTGTGGCCGGTTTGTAAAGATTTTGTTTTGAGAGAAACGTGTTTGAAAAACATGTGTTTGATTTTTGAGAAGTGTATGTTTTGAAAAATGTGAGAAATAGGTGAACTTGTATGTTTGAAAAATGTAGAAAATATGTTTGAGAAACATAGAAGATAGCAAAAGTAACTAAGTTCTGAAACACATCAAAAACATAATTGTTCAAAATAATTATGGAAATAGAGTTTAAGGCTTGGATGATCCCCCCTTGTCTTGCTCCTTTTCAAGCACTTTGTCCAGACGTTTCCTTGCTTCTTCTGTTCTTGCTCTGATACCACTTGTTAGGATCGGGGACGCCCTTGGAGGACCGGGGTGTATTTTCCGGTTTTGAGTAAGGGAGGCCGCTTACAACAACACACACAACTTGGTGATAGTCCGGTTAAAGACTAAAACCGTTCTCAGCACTGCACAACCTGTCACAGACTCTTGAACCGGTGTTCAAGGGCGGAAGTGTCTATTTCAGGTTGAAGTAACGTTTGCGACTCTTAGATGATGTTTAAGGAGGAAGATGTTTAATGAGAGTGATTGACCGGTTTTGGAAGTATGGTTTTGCGGTTTTGAGGAAAGATAGCGGGAAATGAAAACGAAATGAAAGAACACGAGACACGGAATTTGTTTATGGATGTTCGGAGCAAACCCTCCTACGTCACCCCTTCTTCTCAGGTTATGAGAAGGATCTCCACTAACTCTTTAGAGTTACAATTACACTTCCGGTCGAGCCCAACTTCGCTACTCGCCGGTTACACCAAACTCATACTTTGATGTAATACAACACAACACAATAATAACACACAAGGATTTCCGGTTTTAGGCAAACCGGTTTTAGAATATAAAACTTTATCTCTCTAGAATTTAATGCTTTGATGCTTTGTTTTCGTAATCCGTCACTTGCAGAACTTTTTTTTAATGAAGACGATCCGTCTTCCTTTTATAGCTGAAAGTAGCTAACGGCTACTTTCTTCTCTCACTTTGCGGATTGGTTGATCATTAGCACGCCTATCTGCAGGAGGGTTTCTTGCACGCTTCAACTTCCTCAACACCTGGCATTCATGCAGGTGACTCTGAGCAGATGATGACATAACCGGTTTTCAGATTGATACACGTGTTGAGCATCCGCTTCCGGTCGTCAGCATCGGATCACCAAGGCATCATTGCTTTCCTCCCATGCTTCTGATCAGATCCGATCTTCTTTTATTCTTTCGAGACACGTTTCCTCCGTCACAGTACGTCACTCTTGAGATTTGAATCTTCCGACTTTTGATCTGTACTTTCCGGTTTCTGTGTCTTTGTGCATTATGATCCGGTTGAAGTGTATTCTTCTGTTCTTTGCTAACCGGTTGCTTGAGAAGGTGAAGCCGGTTCCTGTGATCATTTGTCTTGATCACTTGAAGCCGGTTTCTTTGATATGATAGCAGCTGGTTATTGATGCACGATTTCCGGTTCCGGTTTGTTCAGTACCTGCACATGAAGTTTAATTTCTGTTTAGTTTGTCTGGCCGGTTCCAAAATTAATCTACTTAATTTTTCTATCAATTTCTCCCTTTTTGATTATTTAGAATAAATATTCAAAAATTGTAATGTGTGGCCGGTTTGTAAAGAAAATTAACTTACTTAATTTTTCTATCAGAGAGCACGACGACCGAGCTTGAAGACAACAATGACGGTGATTCCCCAATCTTCTCGAGCTTTTGAAGACAACAATGACAATGATTCCCCGATCTTCTCTGTCTAACTAAATGATAACCCTAAAACTGCTTTAATAACACAAAACCAAAACAATTCAAAATCTTCTGTTAATAAACTAAAATCAAAATTAGTCCTCTAAAGTTTTTCTTGATGCAATTAAATTGTACCACGGGTTAGTAAGTTTCTTTATGCAGATACATTCCAAGTTGGGGATTCTTATTTCCTTTTATCCGATCCAAGTTCAGCTGGATCTCCTCCGAAAAATACACCATCTTAAAAAAATTTGTCCAAATCCGTCATACATACACAAAATTATTCACTTTGTATTTCACAAAAATCAAGATATTATTTACGAATGTGAAAACCTGTATGGAGCTACTGAGCTAGGTGGTCAAGGACTTGTCAAACTCATATTCTATCTCTTATCACGATGGATGCTATGATTCAACACACTCTCTCCACCATCTTCTGTAGAATGGACGTTTCTTTGCTGCACCAGTATCGTCGCGATCGTTGCCGTCCTCTGAGTTTCTTACATTCTATTTCCTTTTATTACCACCATTAACTTCAGGACAGCTTATAGAGGTATTACATATTTATTGCAGCATTTTAAATTTCATTTATGCTGAATATAACATGAGAAATCACATCTCTTGCTACTACATTGGAATGAATGAGAATTTTATTTATGTTGCATATAACATGAGAAATCACATCACTTAATAAATATCTTATTTTTTTATACTTTTTTTTATTTTCTTAAAATTAATTTTGAGATTTAAACTCGTTGAACTCTAGTTTCTTAACATTCTCGATATCTATTTTATGTTTGAATAGTGACTGTTTTCGAAGTGTTATCAGTTTTCAGGATTAGTTTAACATTAATAAATACAAATTAAATAGACAATCAGTTTTTAGGATTTTTAAGCGTTATTTTATTATTATTATTTTATTATTATTATTATTATTATTATTATTATTATTATTATTATTACTTTTATTATTTTTTTCTTCTTCTTCTTATTATTTTAATTATTATTATTATTTTTATTGTTATTATTTTTTTTATTTTTTATTTTTATTTTAATTTTTTTTATTATTATTATTTTATTATTATTATTTTATTATTTTTATTATTTTTATTTTTATTTTTATTTTTATTATTATTACTATTTTTATTATTATTATTTATTATTTTATTATTATTAATAATAATAACTAGTAAACGGAATTCATTTTTAAACGGTAAACAAGCCTAATTTGTTAACTGATTTTAATATCCAAACATTTTTAGGATGTATAGCTTCCCAAAGTTTGCGGTAGAGCTTTTTAACCTCTTTTACAATATTTTTCATTTGAAATACCAACAATTTTGAAAAACATAAATTATTTTACACACTAATATTAATAATAATTATTATTATTATTATTTTTTTTACATAACTCTTTATCCAGCTTAAAGTATTTAAAGGATGTAAATTCAGAAAAAAAGAAAATAATAATAATTAAAATTATAATTATAATAATAATTATAATTATAATGATAATGATAATAATAATAATAATTATTATAATAATAATAATTATAATTATTATTATTATTATAATATTATAATAATAATAATAATTTTTAATAATAATAATTATTATAATAATAATTATTATTATTTTCAATAATAATTATAATAATTATTATTATAATAATAATAATTATTATAATTATTATTATTATAATAATTATTATAATAATTATTATAATAATAACAATAATGTTATCTTTATAATTATATCTCAACTTTGTTGTCAATTTATTATACGTCATTCAACAAAATTTAATATAAAAATAAAAAAAATATGAAATGATATATATATATATATATATATATATATATATATATATATATATTTTAAATATTTTCAAACATTAATCATATAAATATATATAATAATAATAATGCAATTTTAAATTTTATTTACAAAACTTTTATTTTTTATTTAAA
>NC_061869.1:0-28550 GCF_907164915.1 Impatiens glandulifera
ACCAAGACAGCGCTTTCCCTTCCTTCTTCTCCAAGTCCAACACGCACCAGACGCTCCTTTCCATTTTCAGCTTCGTCTATTCTTTTCTCTCACCTGGAGGAGGATCGCGAGGCGGCCGAAGAAGAAATATAAGATAAAGGGGGAGAACGGTGTGGTTCTAAGGGGGGAGACTTGAGCGATTTTGGCAAAGGAAAGCTCGAATAACCTCTTTTTCTGATGCATTAGAGGTAGATCCCCCTTTATTAGCTCTAGGGATCAGCAATATTGTCTCCTTTGTGAACCTGTAAGTTCATATGCTTTTGATTCCGATTAACATATGGGTTTGTGTATTGGATTTCCAAAAACTGATTGAATAGAAAATTGTCTTCCCTTTTCTATAACTTTGTTTCTTTTGTTCTGATCTTAGAGTAGAACACGAACATTTCTGTATTGTTGAATTAGATTAAAAAAAACGAATTTAAATTTGCTTCTGGCTGTGCAGGTACTGTGTTTGAACTGGTTTCATTTCTACCTGTTGTTATTAAATGCATCAAACCGATGATTTAAGAATTTTAAAAATATGAAGAAGAACTGTATGCTTCTGTCTTAAGATCACCATTTCGTTTCGATTGAAGCTATATATTTTGTTTCTTTCATTTTCATTTTCATTTTCAATTAGGTGATGCAAGGAAGCCAGATGAGATGAATGTGTTTGGAGTGACTAAGAACACCCTCTCTACATGTTGATAGTTGGACTAACAATTAGGTGTAGTGTTCAATTACTTTAGTATCTGTGCATAAGAGCAGTAATCAAAAGGTGTTAAGCCATATTTTTGGAACAGCAGAAAAGTTTCATTCTTTTGGTTTCCACTTTTCCTCTAATCTGTCATGTAATGCAAGCTTTTCACGGCACATTTTGAGCCTATTTGAAAACTAGTTTTTTCACAATCACAATCTTGTCAAACGTTGCCAAAGTTCAATCTGATTTTTTATTGTTTAGACTAAATTCTAAACCCTGCTTCTTGACTATCCATAATTAGTTTATTTTAGTGGAAATCATAGGATGTTATGGAATCTGATTCAGTAATTAGTTTAGCATGCCTAACCTCTGAAGCTGTTGGAAGTTTCTTGCATTAATCTTAATATTGCTTCCTTAGTTATTTATCTTTAAAGGGTTTGAATAATTTAGAGGAAACCTTATCATTGCAGTGCATTGCTTCTTGATTATTTGAGCTGCATATCTGAATTGGATCTACCAGTTTATTTTGGAGCAGCAGTTGTTGACATTTTTATGAGAGTTTTATTGTATGTTCAGTTAAAATATATGTTCAGTCATTTAATTTGTTCTTGATTTGTATGAACTACCTCTGGCTTTTCAAAAATGTGAAATCTGTGTACACTTATACTGAATTATAGAGTTGATTATAAGCTATTACTGGTCATGTTGCTTCAGACCCATGCATAATGAAGTTCTAACGTATCCTTTTCTTTTTCTATCTACATTAAGCTTCAGAGTGATGCCCTGAGAGAAGCTATTACTCAGATATCAATTGATGCTAAGGAGAAGAAGCGCAACTTCACTGAAACTGATGAACTGCAGATTGGGTTGAAGAATTATGATCCCCAGAAAGACAAGCGTTTCAGTGGTTCAGTAAAGTTGCCTAATATTCCTCGCCCCAAGATGAAGGTCTGCATGCTTGGTGATGCTCAGCATATTGTAGAGGTAATTGTGTTGTTGATGTTTCTGAAATTAATGGATGCGAAGAATAGGGAACTTTATAAAATTATGTATCTATTTTATAAAACTATTTGATGATTCCATGGACCTTTATATTTTTCAATGTGCAAGTGATTTAAAACTTTGTTTCACAGAGTGACTGCTCTTATCAAATTTAGCCTTTTGGTAGCATGATCAACAAAATTTTCAAAAAGATCATGACATGCAAAGAACATGACTTAATAAACACCTATGCTAAGCAATTCTCTGGTGATGCAATATCTACAGTTAATTTCATTGTTTCATTTCTCCAATCTAGTCTTTGCTATTATTGGAGTTATTGATTACTTTGGTATCTTCAGTTCACATCTGGCTCGACCAACTGTCATTTTGTTCTATCTATCTGAAGCATAAATCTTATTAATCCAATTAGTCATTCTATTCCCATGGACCGCTTCATGCATCTTTTATTTACACAATGAGATTTTCATGAGTTCTCTTGCAATATCTACAGTTATTTTCATTGTTTCATTTCTCCAATCTAGTCTTTGCTATTATTGGAGTTAGTGATTACTTTGGTATTTTCAGTTCACATCTGGCTCGATCAATTGTCATTTTGTTCTATCTATTTGCAGCATAAATCTTATTAATCCAATTAGTCATTCTATTCCCATGGACTGCTTCATGCATCTTTTATTTTTGGAACAGCAGAAAAGTTTCATTATTTTGGTTTCCACTTTTCCTCTAATCTGTCATGTAATGCAAGCTTTCACGACACATTTTGAGCCTATTTGAAAACTAGTTTGTTCACGTTCACCTAAGGTTCGACTTGCTTTTGTTTAAGCTGCTCTTGTATTATCTGAATTGTTTCGTTCTCAGTTTGTATTCGAACAAAGCATCCGTCCTCAAATCTTGTATTATCTTAAATATGATGTTGGCGTATTTAGCTATCATGTGTCGAATTACTTGACTAGGAACCGATTGTATCGTATTCGTTTGTGGAGATTTAATTCATTCATCAATCTATTTTGCTGATTAATTTACGACTTGTTCATTCCTGGACGAATTGGTGATTTATTTTCTAGGTTTTGTTTCAGCAATCTATGTAATTTGTTACAGCTATATCTAGATCACTCTAGCTTGGAAAAATTCGAACTATGCTCGTGACAAGCAGTTGAATCTCTGCTTTTGTTTTGATAGAGTATTTGAAGACTTTTTTTTTCGTTTCTGTAACTATTGGAAGTTCTTTGGAAATGAATTTAAGCAATAATATTGATTGAACTTTAGTTATGAACTACTATCTAAATTATAGAAAATGATGATGAACTTCAGATTTTACTCCTTTACATTCCATTTTTATGCTGTCTTCTAGACGATTGTCAACTGATTTGTTGTTGCCGACTAATTTGATTGTATGTTTCTTTCTGTTTTTTTCAGTGTGCTAATTTGAGCCTAGGACGGAGATTCAGCCCTGAGGTACTTCTTCGCATCCTTTGTTTGGTTACGCTTATTATGTACTGATCAGTTCGTCAGGCTTATTGGTATTCGATCAAGTAATTTCATCAAATTTATGGTTCATTTTATGTGGAGGATTGCTTAAGTGGCTTCCTTAGACTTGGCATGTCATTTCTAACTTTTGAGCGAAATTTCTGAATGATCTTTGTTTAATGGTATATCCTTACATGAGGATCAGATGCTAATTGTGGACTGCTTTGATATATGATCAGATTTATACTCTCATGCTTATAAATGTTAATTTAGTACTTTGATTCACTATTTAATGGATAATCTACATTTTTCTATATTGTTCTTGTCTTGGAAGAAGTCTCTGGATCTCTTCCTTTTTTGCTCACTTGTTTTCATTATTAATAGTATCTTTTTCATTTTCTATCTACAGTAAGCTTCAGAGTGATGCCTTGAGAGAAGCTATTACTCAGATATCAACTGATGCCAAGGAGAAGAAGCGCAACCTCATTGAAACTGTTGAACTGCAGATTGGGTTGAAGAATTATGATCCCCAGAAAGACAAACGTTTCAGTGGTTCATTAAAGTTGCCTCATATTACTCGCCCCAAGATGAAGGTCTGCACGCTTGGTGATGCTCAGCATATTGGAGAGGTAATTGTGTTGTTGATGTTTATGAAATTAATAGATGCGGAGAATAGGGAAACCTTGTTCCGATTATGTATCTATTTTATAAAATTATTCGATGATTCTATGGACCTTAATATTTTCAATGTGCAAGTGATTTAAAACTTTGTTTTACAGTGTGCACAAAAGAAATAATTTACCTTATTTTACCACATTATCGTTAGTTGTGGGCTCGTTACACTTATGATATGAACATTGCACGATGTTGGTGGAGTTGCCCAGAAAATGACGCACATTTTTTTGCAGGTGTTGATAAACAATTTTGAACCGATAGTCAAGATGGTTCTGGGTTCATTTCAAGAACCTCACCCTCGGGTCAGGTGGGCAGCCATCAACGCTATTGGACAACTGTCTACAGACTTGGGGACAGACTTGCAAGTTCAGTACCACCAACAGGTTTTACCAGCTTTAGTCAATGGATGATTTCCAGAACCCTCGTGTACAGGTTTGTATTTTAATCTTGAGATTGAACTTTTGGCCTTTCTGTTTATGTGACTTTTGGCAGAAAATTTGCTTTGTGACTTTTGTGTATTTGTTCTTTTATGAGATTTCTATCCATTGGATGATGGTCTGATGTAGTTGATTCTATGAGCTGGGAAATTCTTTGAGGTGTTAATCTAATTTTACATTTACCAGATTCTATATCTTGTTATTTTTTTATACAGGCACACATGTTGCCTCAGCACTGCTAAATTGCAGTTAGAATTGTACCCCAAACATTTTGACACCATATTTGGACGAGTTGGTCAGCAAACTGCTTATACTTTTGCAGGTATTTTCTGAATACATGTATTACATACTGTTACTAATTTTATTTTTATTTAATACAGACAAATATGAATTAGCATAATGTAAACATACAGATCATCATGTTAATGAACCAATTCCCTCTTGTTGTAATTTTGTGTGTGCTCAGAATGATAAAGAAATGGTACAAGAAGGTGCCTTGACAGCCTTAGCATCAGATGCTGATTCATATAAGGTAATTTTAGCAGTTGGTTTGTGCATTACTTATTGTGCTACTGTGTTTTGTGTTTGTCTTGCTAGGAATGGCACTGCTTCTAGCTGCTGCCTTTTTTGAGTTATTTTCCATTCTCTATAGTTCTATTTCATATACTGATGAATGCTGTAAATGATTCACTGATTGCTCATAGGTGATGAAAACCAGATAAAGTGAAATGGAGGATTTATTAAGAGAAAGCTGATAGGACAAAGGCTGAAGACTTTGACGCTGAGGAGAATTCAGTGAGGATGAGTCCGCTAAAGCTATGGATCACTCTCAGTTCTGTAGTTTAGTTCAGCTTACTTTTTTTTTTTTTAATGTAAGGCAAAGTTTGTTCCCACATCGTTACTTTACAAAAGAAATAGTATGTATATAAGTGATTAGAATTCTCTATATTATACTTATAATATGGGCCTGTGACCCATGTGGTGGTAATTATGCCCATTGGAAGTCAGTTCAAACGGGTCCTCACCAAAGGGTGGGCGGTAATTTGGGTTTAGTGTTAGGTTTGTTTGTATGTAAAGAGTTATTCTTTCTCTAATTATAATACACTTGTTATTTCTATTCAAATTGAAGTTTTGGCATTTTTTCGTTTTAGAATTTATTAAACCGTATATTATATTTATAGAATAGTAAATTAATTAAAAAACACTAAATTATTATAAGTTTGGTTCATTAATTTAAACATATTTTAAGAGATGTATATAAACAATATTGAACCATTTTATTTATTATTTTTTTTGTATTTTATGAATTGTGGCTTTAAAGTTTTAACAATAAAAATCATTCTCAATAATTATATATTTTTTTATCTCATTTTACTTAAATTTCATTCATGACCAAATTCTAAAGACAACCTTAGTAGACCAAATTTATTATTGTAGACCAAATTTATTATTGTCTTAGCTCTTTATAATGGATTGTCGTGGAAACTTTCACACAAAATATTTAAGTTCTTTTGGCCTATTATCAATATCAATCAATTTGGCCGTTAATTAGACATGAGAACTTGACTTGAAATTTTTACCATTTTATAAATTAAGTAACGTAATTTTGAATAGTAAAATCAATTAAATTATAGTTTTAAAAAAGAAGACAACTTATAAATATAATTTTAAGAAATTAAACTTAAAATTAGATTAACAATTAAATTAATATTAAATAAATAATCTTCATAGTTTTTTTCACCAATTAGTTTAGTCTAACATCATTTTTGAATAAAAAAGTAATTATTTTGAATTTATAAAATATCATTTTGAATCTTGACTGCATATCATCAATGCATGTCATCATTTGAATTATTTTGGTATAATTTGTTTTTAAAAAAAATTGTTTGTGAAAAAAAGTAATTATTATAACCCATTAATATTAAGTATTTACATTTTTATTAATAAAAATTTTATGTGATAAACAGTAGTAATATTATATATATATATATATATATATATATATATATATATATATATATATATATATATATATATATATAATACTAATTTTATGAGTAATAATTTAAATCCAAACATTATTCTAAATATTATTAAAATAAGACAATTTCAAACACCACACTTTTATAATTATGTATTTCAAATTCTACACTACTATCAATCATATTCAACTCTTTTTGTTTTAATTTTATTTTTTAAATATAGAACCATAACACCAATAAAATACTATTTCAATAAAAAAAAATTAAATCAGTACATATGCATTATGATATAAAGTAATTATATAGTAGATTCATAAAAATAAAAAATAAAAAATAAACTCCACCAAAATCGCATAAAATACTAGAATGGGAACATCAAATTTAGAATTCATAATATAACAAACTTATGAGAACAAGTTAAGAAACTAGTATCAAAATAAATTAAGGAATCATTCCATTCATCCTATTTAAAGCATTAAACTGTCATCACATTATTAATAATAATGACAAGTTTTAAGTTCTAACTTTTTCAAAAACTCACATTTGCCCTTTAAAATAACTAACCCCCAAATGTTCACTTGAAAATAAAATAAAATTAAATCAAATTATACAATATTATTAATATTATAAAATAAATAAATAATCAACCTTCTCTATAAAGATTTAATATTTTCCTTCAACTTAGGAGATTCAAAAAACTGATTCCCACAATTTGATATATTCACCGTTTCTATCGGAAACTCCTGTTTACCGCCATACACATAAAGTATAATTTTCTATTACACCTATTTGAAAATATTCTTAATGTGTTAGTCAAAAAATCGTGATTAAATTTTATTACAATTATATATTTTAAATATAAAAAAAAAATATGTAATAGAATTATACCTTTTGAAAATGAACAAGATTTGAGCTCTTAAGTATGTTATATAATGTTCAGATCCTAAATTGAATTCATACCAACATTACCTTAAAAATAATAATGTTTCTTATTTTCATTTTAAAAATTGTATTCTAAATCTACAATAAACACAAAAATAACTCATGTATAGATCAACCAAGTTAAACATGTCTTTCTCCTATCACATTTTTTATTAACCACAAGCACATAAAAAAAAGCCCAAATGACTAGAAATAATATATTTTAATTTCATATAATCTTGTCCACAAATATTCAAAACAGCATGTAGTACATGTATATGTAAATGTATGGATATATATATAAGCATGTAGTACATATACATATAAATATTTGTATTATAGACTTTAATTATATAGTTTTAAAACAATTAAATAAAGTATTTTCTAAATGAGAGTAAAATTTGAGTTTGGTTATTGTTATTAAGTTTGAAGTTTAACTAAATCTATGGTTGCGGCTCATATCTCCGAACTCTTCAGCCAATCAAAAGCGTGCATGCGTGCTCTCTCTACCTTGATGCGGTGCAAGTGGAATAATGAAATCCGTGCAAGGGCTTCATCACTTTACAACCTCATTGATATACACAGTAAAACTGTAGCATCAATTGCCAACAAAGTTGCGAGCCTTTTTGGAAGCAAACCTGATGCATGCACCAGTTTGAAAAGATCGTCGTGTTAATGGAAGAAAACCGAATATGTATGCAGGAGGTCTTGGAATTGACGTGTTAGAACAGAAACATGTCTATGAGGAGAAGTCTAGTAGGTCTTTCGATAATTTTAAAGGAACTTCAGTGGAACATTCCACTGAAGGTGGCGTCTTGGGAAACAACAGCATGGGAAAAGGCATTGCAGGTTTCCTATTTGATGATGCCTCAGATTTGGATAGACATATTGGGTTAAATTGCAGTCCACCCATTGATAGCTTATCTCCATTTTTTTCTACTCTAGAATTAAAATTCTATATATAAATGAGTCCTCATAA
Source organism: Impatiens glandulifera (assembly GCF_907164915.1). Classification (NCBI taxonomy): domain Eukaryota; kingdom Viridiplantae; phylum Streptophyta; class Magnoliopsida; order Ericales; family Balsaminaceae; genus Impatiens; species Impatiens glandulifera. The sequence goes on from NC_061869.1 coordinate 8,179, forward strand.
AACATGAGAGTTCTACTGTTTCTTCAAGTCATCCAGCCCACCTATATCATCATCATGACTCAAAACAAATACAAGAACTACACAACAATATTAGGCATTTTTATGTTTGTTTGTAATTTTGTGGGTAGGGGAAAAGCATGTATATCCAACAGGTTGTACTTGAGATGATAAAGAAGTGCCTTTTTTTGTTTATGGTTTGTTCTTATCAGATCTTGTCATCAAGTTTTGAGGAATCCGAAAGTCCCTCGCGCTGCTTCTGTTGACTGACTGACATCTTGCTTTTCTTCCCACCTGGTTTAGAGGAAGCATTACCGTACCATACCATCCCAATCACCGCTATTGTCATTCCTATAACCACTTGTAGATTTAGGCCCTCTTTCCCAAAGAACAAGAATCCTAGTATTAATACTAGGATTGTCTTCATATGCCCAAAGACTTGAAATGATACGGCAGTGAATCTTTCTATGCATATGAACTGGCTAAGGTTAGTCCCTACTACAATCGTGCAAGAAAGGACGATAAATACCTGAAACAACAAACAAAAAGATGAAATGAAAAGTGAAATCCTAAACTCTAAACTATTTTTTTTTCTATTTTTTTTACTTACAATAGATGATAGGCTGTACTCAAATGCATCAACTCTTTTGGTCGTGAGGCAATAATCAAGTAAGAGGGCAATAAGCAGCAAACTTGTAGCCTGAGATGGTGCGGTGTGCCCCAACAAATTGAAAGAACTAAGAGAGTTTTTCCTCTGAAGGAAATGCACATAATATTGTTGCAGAGCAGTACTCAATACTACAATAAACGCAGCTATGAAACCTCTTCCATTTACACTAACATCAGTAACTGTGCAAACTCCTACCCCCTCAGAACAACTGCAATACTAAGTTTCGTGTTTCTTGAGTATCGAATCTTGTCAAAAACCACTTCAAGTAAGCACGACACAGGTATCATGCTCAGCTTTGCAATCTGTGTATACGAAATTCAATATTTCATTCCAAAAAAAAAAAAAAAAACAACTACAATCTGTCATGACCTGATAGAATCCTACAGAATTCCACATGAGACTAACATTCATACCAGCAATTGAGAAGTTAGCGACTATAACAAATTTCAGTAGGTCGGTGACTGGTAAATGTGAAGCTTGTATGTAACCCAACCACCTCAGAATAGCAGTCATCAATGTTGTCGTAGCAAAATGCAGTCGAGTCAATGTTGTAGCTGCATGCATTATCCATTGATTTGTCAAATAACAGAGTCGTCAAGGTTGTCCTAGTAAAATATATATATAAAATGATTTGATTATGAACAAAAATAAAGGAAATTGACCAAAAACTGAAACCATATGTAGCCATTAATGCTTTATTGACTAGAATGATTCCAACAGATGTGACGACATTTAACATCCATGCAGCTGCATCAACTGCATCCTTCTTCTCAGCCTTGCAAGAAGGTGCCATTTTCTATAACCACTTCCTTCCTTAAATTATTATATATCAATCAATTGCACCAAAATCTTCACCATTCCTCCTCCTCCATAATAACTTGTCAATTTCAACACCTGCTGGTGGTTCAAGGTGTGTATGTGTGTGTGTGGAATCAACGACACTTCCACGGAAACCCTGAAAGAAGATATAATCAAGAACTAATATCATCATGAACATACTCAAACAAACTAGTCACAAAGCCATCATCACAGCACTAAAGGTTAATAATTTTCTTACCATCCTACTAATGGACTTGTTGGTCCATTGTCTGCAAACGCAGTTTCAGTTCCATATTTTCAGATGCCAGACCACTTGTATCTCTCTGTCAAAGTTAGAACAACACAAAATTGTCAAAATCATAAATATTAAATAGCCCCAACTTCTTGCCATGAAAACAGAAGATGGAAAAACAAAACACATTATGTTGTGCTAGACCATCTACATACTTGCACCAGGGTTAGCTGAGTGGACAATGAAGTTGATTCTGTTTGCAGAGTTTGAACCTTCCGTTCAAGCTCATTAATATACCTCATCTTCCTTTCCTTAGACCTGGCAGCTGACTGTCGGTTTCCCCAGATCCTATAATAAGTCAAGATGATTGATGTTACAAGTGTGAAGGCAAACATAAGTTAGCATAAAATCATTGATGACTGATTATCTCTGTTGGATGTAGTAAGTACTTCCAGCAAGGGACTAGGGATAAAATATGCATTCAAGCAAATTATTGCTACATACACATTAACAGAGACAATATTCAAAACCCATAGGCTTTATATAACAAGATTTAACTACGCATTTAAAGGATAAATTGTCAGCACAAATAGATTATTATTACTGTTTCATTGGTGCACCATAATATGTCACAGCACATAGGTCAATTTTTATATCAATCATACAAGCAAGTCCATCACTCTTTTTGCAAACAAGAAAACGATTAGAGCCAGCATCCCATGATATCCTAGAGAGCAACCAGTATTTCAGTGACACAATTCCATGCAATGCAAATACATTGCATCCACATCAAACAGACAATAACCAGGCTCCACTGCAAAAAAAAAATAGGAAAATAGATATAACTTGAGCTTAAATGTACATGGAAAAGAATAAAAAAATAACTATTGAGGAAGGTGAATACTGCTAACAAATACTTAGGTTAAGTTGACTTGAATCAACACAGTAATCAATCCAAGTCCAAAGAAATGAGATACGCCTATAACTAAATAAGTCGAGGATGTCTCTTTCGCACAGAATGAAGCAAGACCAGTTGAGGATATTTCTGCATTATTCTTATTGCCAGCATCAACTTAAAATCTGTTCTTAGACTTGATCGGAACATGAACTTTATTTCCAGAATTTGAGACTAATTCATCCATAACCTGTTCCTCAAATGAATTTTGCATAATATTTCCATTCTCAATAGCAGAATGTATTAATGTAGAATTTTTTTTCACCTGCAGCACCTCCATTAGAAATTAAATCAGTTGCATTTCCATTAGAATTTTCACCGTTTACAGCATTAACATTGTCTTTCCTTTTTATTTCTGAATTAAACCAGAAGCATACTCTAATCAAACAGCAGAAAAATCATCAGTCATATTAAAAGCATGGCCTTCAAACTCAATTCCTGCAATCTTCATCAGGTTAGGCTGAACCACAGCAGTCTTAAAAACATTAACCTCAGTCTCTGTTTCAGATTCTTGATCCACATCAACATATCCCAAATCGTTAAGACTAGACAGGTCCAGATTACTCAGAATTTGCTGTTCAACCTCAGTGTTAAAAATGGAGTCCTCATTCAGCCCAATAGCATCTGCAGAACCAGTATCACCAGCAGAACTATTTTCCAGCATATCAGAACCCTTAACAACAACAACATAAGATTCAAATGCCTAGAATCAAACATCATTTCATCATCGACTCCAATAGGAATATAAACAGCCATCATTTATACCAAAACTTCATTTCATTGCCTTTAAAGGGAAATATATTACAAACTAAACAGCTAAACTAGGAATAGGAACAATTTAGGTCATTACATTGTTTGTACTCATCTCAACAAGCCATTAAAAAACTGTAATTGGACCTTGGATTGATGTCAATGCTGATGAAGCAAATAAAGTTGAAGAGGATGGCAGGATGCTTTCCTTAGAAGCAGCAGCAGCTCTCTCAATTCCCTCTCTGTGTATGAAGAATTTACATTGATTTCCTATCTGGAATGGGAATGCTCATTCTCAACTCCTCCTTTCGTTCGTCCAAAGTTCTTTTATATAGGGCTTCAGCAAGGGATTCCTTGGAGAAGGGGGATCCATAATCGAACGGCCCTCCTTCACCTTAAACAACGGGCAGCGCTTTGGGCAGAGATAGAAGGATCGAGTTTTCAGATTAGAGAATTGCCCTTTGCCTCATGAGCCAACCAATCTCTCGAGTAATAGAAAGAAATATACTATAAGAATGAATTTTTTTGAGATTGTTTCATGATCCAACTCTTTTTCATGTATTTGGTCACATCCTGAGATTCAACAATCAAATGAAAAAAGAGTTAATTGTTGAGTTCTTCATTCAAACCTAATGAAAATAGATTTGATCCATAGTAACTATGAAGCAAAATCTAATGAAATGAAGGCTTAGGGATTTCAGATCCAAGTGATTTGATGATGAAACATACTTACTTGATGGCAGAACCAGTAGCGATCGTCGATTCAGTTGAGGTGCTGTTCGGGCTTGGTGAAGTTAACAAACTTTGGTTCTTCAATATTCTCGTAGATCTCTTCATTATTTTCTCGATCTTCCGTAATGAACAATCATATTTCATATTCCCCTGCAAAAGAAAACAATCAAAGTTTGTTAGGAAGAAAGGAGAAAAGTACAGGAAAGAATTCCCACATCGATATATTACAAAGTAAATTATATGAATATAATGGCTTAGAATTTAGTTAGTAATTGCTGGGCTGAATAATATGTGACTGTGACCGAACGGGGTAAAACTATGTTGCCAGATGATCTGGGTGGGTGGCAATTTGGTTTATTTTTGTGGACTAATTAAAATCATTGGATTAAAATATTTTTTAAGACTAAAAATTTCTTTATGTCAAAGCTCTAATACAATTCATTAAATCAAACTATTAAAACATATTACAAATCAACTCTAAATACAAAATGAGCAAATCAAACCTAGAGAATTTGTCCAATTACAAGATTATGGTCCCTTTTTATCAATAGAGAATATGATTCTTGAATGATATGAAAAAATGCCCATTATCTTTTTTTTTTCTTTTTTTTTTGTAATGATGAAGATTATGTGTTTAATGATAAGAAATGAATTGAAAATGAAGGATCATATGGTAGACATGCAAATGTTTTAATATAATGGGATTGGAAAATTTTGAGCCACAAGATTGATTACACATGTTGATGCAAGTAAATGGTCACATTCTACCTAACATTTATATATTGTCAAATACAATGAGTATTTTATTTGTTACTTACCATTTTAAATAATAATATATATTTTTTTAATTTCTCATGTATTTTTTTTTATGAAATATGATTATTTACGTGATGCTAATTCAATATAACGAACTTAACTTAAAATAATTTTATTGAGAATTGAATATAAAAATTATAGTCTTTTAAATAAAAAAAAATTTATCTTTTTAACTAGTAAATTATGTTATAACTAAATTATGATTGACCTAAAATTAGTAATTATATGGTTGTGTTTGTGTTAAAATATTCAAGTGAATGAGATTATTCTTCACAATAGAACTATCATATAACATATTAACAGAAAAAAAGGAAAAAATATATATTTAATAAACTAATATAACAAACAATAAGAGATCAAACCTTATACTAGTTTTATATTTGAACAGAAATAATAATAATTTTATTACCAAATAAATAAAAATTCATTGCTATTTAGAACTCAAACTATGATCATTTTTTATAAAATGAGACTCAGAACTTTAAACTTTGCTTTATAATACTTCAATTATTAAAAATTTTATCATTAATTTTTTTTTCCCACTTTCTTACTTTAACATAATATTTTTTTTTCTTAAATAATTTATCACATTTGTAAAGATAAAATATCAATTCTTTTTTTTTTCTTCGATTTTTCCAATTATTCTCACTTATTATATATATTTTTTAAGGTATTATAACAATATTCGACAGTTTTGAACACATATATTTTGAAAAATACTCAATTTAAAACATAAATACGTCTAAATTGGTAAACAAAACACAAAGTTGTGTCTTTATGAATATTTTTTAAAAATAAATACAAAATATTTCTCTTTTTAAATTTTCTTAAATATTTTTTTAGTTACTTAAATCTAATTCGACAAATTAAAATGCGTAAATATCGAAAACAATACTCAATTTTAAAAAAATATGTTCAAAACGTTTCTAAATATCATTTAATTTAATTTTAAAAAGTGAAAAATTAATTAGAAAAACGAAATATTACATTAAAATAAGATATGGACATTTTGTTTATTTGAAAAAGATTTCTAATGACTAAAATTTTGGATAGTTCAACCTCATTTGACTCGTAAAAATATTCAATCCAAGTATCAAAACCTAATTAATTAGGTGAAAATGATAAAATAAAAAAACAAATTAACTATGTCTAGTGAGACACTATGTCTAGTGATATATGCACGTGGGAGATCTTGAGGCATGAAAAAAATTAATTATCTCACTAAGAATATTAAATTGTATAGACGAAACCATACTAATTGGTGCATGCTTTTTATTTTATTTTATTTTTATAACAAAAGGAAACATACCATTACTAATTCCTCTTGTTTATATTCCCATACCTACTTCTATTTAAATGTCAAATTTTGTCAGTGTTAATTAATAGAAGATTACATCATCTATTTAAATGTGACATATTTCTTTTTTTTTCATATTATATGTATAAAATAGTGTTAGATTGTAATAAAATTGGATAAAAAGTTTTTATCATATATTAATATCATAAGTAAATGTAAACCTATTTGGAAATTGTTATTTTGATATTATTTATGCTGAAAATTTGTCAAAATAAATAACTCAAGCAATTATTTTAATGACTTCAGATTTTTTTACTATATTTGTATTCCCTTTCAATATTTGAATTTGTTACTATTTTACACTTATTATATATATATATATATATATATATATATATATATATATATATATATATATATATATATATATATATATATAATAATAATAATAATATACCAAATTGACTAAACCTTAAATCGAGAGGTCGATCATGAAGATAGAGAGAAAGATTTCTCTGAAGATCGCGATCGAGGATAAGCACCGGTCCAGTAGGCACAAATCATTCAAAGATGACCGCGATGATAAATAAAGGCATCGCTCAAAGTACGACAAGCACCGGGGGACGACGATGGCGGCGGTGACCGCCGAAGGACCCGAGAGCATTCTTCGGAGCGTGAGAGATTTCGTGAAGGGAAGATGGATATGGAAGATAACAGGGAGATGCAATCCGATCGTCGCGATAAGCGCAAGAGATCTCATGAACCTAAGAACGATCGAGGAATGATTACTCATTTGCTAGTGCTTCCTAGGAGAACGAAAGCGTGAACCATCACCGATCGATCTGCACGCTGTTCATCTGCATCGTCTTTTCAGGTTTATTTATCTTCTCCACTACATTTCGATTACAGTACTGATTTAGGCTTCGTCTTGTATCCAATGTTTGAAACGCCAAGGGCAGCTTGAACTCCCATCTGAGTTATACCCTAACCTTAAGCTAAGGTTAGGTAGGGTTTATTGAATTCGATTCGTCGTTTCCTGTTGTAGTAAATTCATGTCAATGTCACATTGCTTTGTGTTATGTAGGCTTCTTTCTCAACATGAATGGTGATATTTCGCTCTATAGATCATGCTTAGCAAGATCATCACCGTATCAATATTACTTTTCCAGATCTATAGTTTTATGGCTATCGATCGGAATAGAATCAATGCGGTTACAGATCGGAATAGAAGTTTATCTCATCATTCATGCTTTAATACAGGTTTTAAAGATGGTTCCACCAATTGAGGCTCCAGTCAAAGTTCAATATTCTCACAAAACTTCTCATGCTCCTCTCAACGAAAGGCTGCTTTCATCTCTAACTAGGAAATCAATTGCTGCACAATCTGATATCCTCAAATGTTAACCAGGATATCAGTGAGTCAAAACTACCGAACCTCAAATGATAACCAAAGTAACATGCCTTTCTCTAGTTGACGTTCAAATGATTGAATTACTGTGCATATTATTCTAGAAGAAGAAGAATGAATGCATAAAAAGAATATTTTTTTTTGGGTCAACTTGTAACCACCTCCTCTGTTACAAGTCGGAATTTCCATCGACGTCGACGACAAAGGTAAGATGGTAAACGGCGAACATGGTGTATGATTCTGGAGGTGTAACTTTGAAGGCCTTTCTTTAAATGGATAAAAAAGGAATTTAGTTTATATGATTATTGCTTCAAATTTTGCAAGATATGTTGTGGGTATTCATTCAACTTTGCAAATTATCATGAAATTGTATGCTATCAATCTTGTGTCTATATTGATATTAATTTGGTGTGAATTGTTACAATCAAACATGATGCAAGATTGAATCACATAACCAAGAGCTTTAAGGCATATTGGACAATACACTAAAACAAACACTTAAGTTAATGAATGATACTTGTTTATGAATTTCTATCAATTATTTTAACTAGTTATACTTTATTTGACATTATAATCAATATATTATAGCAATTAATAAAATTATGATTTTATACAGAATTCACAAAAGATGAGAGAAGATCGAAAATGGATGGATTACAGAACATTGCCTGATCGTCAAGGATGGAATGAAGATTTTTTTGAAGGGGTAGAAGACTTTTTGAAATTTGCTACTAGTAAAGCTGCATACATGAATGGTGACAAGATCAGGTGCCCATGTTCAAAATGTGTAAACATGAAATGCAAAGATTTGGACGATTGTAGAAATCATCTCTACGAATTCGGTTTTACTGAAAATTATTATACTTGGATATTTCATGGTGAACCGCATCAGCAAATACATCCTTCTCTAAATGAAGTTGCAATTGTTAAAGATGAAGAATTGAATGCGTTCCATCCTAGCTCTACATCGCAAATTGATAACGCTGATTCAGAAAATGCTGAAAAAGATAGTTCTAGTAATTTTTTGAAAGTCTTGCAAGCTTCTTATCAACCACTTTGGGAAGGTCATCCACATCATACTCAGCTATCAACTTCATTAAAGTTGGTAAATTTCAGATTTGAACATAATTTGTCTGAGACTGTTATGGATTCTCTTCTTGACTTGGTGTGTGAGTTATTGCCAGCTGATAATAATTTACCAAGAAACTCTTTTGAAGCAAATAAGTTGCTTACAGATTTGGGGTTGCCAATTGAAGACAGAGATGATAAAGATGACTCTGAAAATGATACATATGATGATGAAGATTGCTCTGAAAATGACACTGATGATGAAGATTGCTCTGAAAGTGACACAGATGATGATGGTTATGCATTTTAAGATAATTTCCTTTAATGGAAACTATCCTCTAGCGGATCGGATCGTGACGGATTTTAAAGGGGTCAAGAGCTGTGGGAATTGTTTGAACTGAAATATTGTTTAGAACAAGAAAAAGAAAGAATTTCCACATTGCTAGTTTAATAGAAAAATTATATGAATATAATGGACTATTATTCATTTCATGTTCGACGGGCCTGTAACTTTGGGCTTGGGCTGGCTTGTGTTTGTGGGGAGATTATATATGATGGATAATGGGTTAAACCCTAAAAGGGTGGGTTTTGTGTTTCTAATGTATTTTTTTTTCATAATTTTATAACTAAATTATGATTGACCTAAAATTAGTTATTATATCGTTGTGTTTGTGTTAAAATATTCAAGTCAGAAAAAAAGGAAAAAAAAATTTAATAAACCAATATATATAACAAACAATAAGAGATCAAAACTCATACTAGTTTTATACTTGAACATAAATAATAATAATTTTATTACCAAATAAATAAAGGTCAATGGCTATTTAGAACTCAAACTATGATCATTTTTTTATAAAATGAGACTTGAACTTTAAACTTTGTCCTATAATTATTCAATTATTAAAAATTTTGTCATTAATTTTTTTTTCCACTTTCTTACTTTAACATAATATTTTTTTTCTTAAATAATTTATCACATTTGTAAAGATAAAATATCAATTCTTTTTTTTTCGATTTTTCCAATTATTCTCACTTATTATATATATTTTTAATGTATTATAACAATATTCGACAGTTTTGAACACATATATTTTGAAAAATACTCAATTTAAAACATAAATACGTCTAAATTGGTAAACAAAACACAAAGTTGTGTCTTTATGAATATTTTTTAAAAATAAATACAAAATATTTCTCTATTTAAATTTTCTTAAATATTTTTTCAAATTACAATTTTTTTAATTACTTAAATCAAATTCGACAAATTAAAATGCGTAAATATCGAAAACAATACTCAATTTAAAAAAGATATGTTCAAAACGTTTCTAAATATCATTTAATTTAATTTTAAAAAGTGACAAATTAATTAGAGAAACGAAATATTACATTAAAATAAGATATGGACATTTTGTTTATTTGAAAAAGGTTTCTAATGACTAAAATTTTGGATAGTTCAACCTCATTTGACTCATAAAAATATTCAATCCAAGTATCAAAACCTAATTAATTAGGTGAAAACGATAAAATAAAAAAATAAAAAAATAAATTAACTATGTCTAGTGAAACACTATGTCTAGTGAGACACTATGTCTTGTGAGACGGGACAAATGAAGATATATGCACGTGAGAGATCTCGAGGCAAGAAAAAAATTAATTATCTCACTAAGAATATTAAATCGTATAGACGAAACCATACTAATTGGTGCATGTCTTTATGAATATTTTTTAAAAATAAATACAAAATATTTCTCTATTTAAATTTTCTTAAATATTTTTTCAAATTACAATTTTTTTAGTTACTTAAATCAAATTCGACAAATTAAAATGCGTAAATATCGAAAACAATACTCAATTTTAAAAAGATATGTTCAAAACGTTTCTAAATATCATTTAATTTAATTTTAAAAAGTGACAAATTAATTAGAGAAACGAAATATTACATTAAAATAAGATATGGACATTTTGTTTATTTGAAAAAGGTTTCTAATGACTAAAATTTTGGATAGTTCAACCTCATTTGACTCATAAAAATATTCAATCCAAGTATCAAAACCTAATTAATTAGGTGAAAATGATAAAATAAAAAAATAAAAAAATAAATTAACTATGTCTAGTGAGACACTATGTCTAGTGAGACGGGACAAATGAAGATATATGCACGTGAGAGATCTTGAGGCAAGAAAAAAAATTAATTATCTCACTAAGAATATTAAATCGTATAGACGAAACCATACTAATTGGTGCATGCTTTTTATTTTATTTTATTTTTATAACGAAAGGAAACATAATTTAGCAGATGAGTCTAACCTAACCTCACCATTACTAATTCCTCTTGTTTATATTTCCATACCTACTTCGCATAAATAAGTCAAATAATTCCTCTTATTTATATTCCCATACCTACTTCGCATAAATAAGTCTAATTTTTTGTTAGTGTTAATTAATAGAGGATTACATCGTCTATTTAAATGTGACATATTTCTTTTCTTTTCGTATTATATGTATAAAATAGTGTTAGATTGTAATAAAATTGGACAAAAAGTTTTGATTTGATCTATGACAATGCAATTTTGAGTCTATTTTAATTGAATAATCACATATTGACCTATTTGGAAATTATTATTTTGATATTATTTATGCTAAAAAATTGTCAAAATAAATAACTCAAGCAATTATTTTAATGACTTTAAGATTATTTTACTATATTTGTATTCCCTTTCAATATTTGAATTTGTTACTATTTTACACTCATTATATATATATATATATAATAATAATAATAATAATAATAATAATATACCAAATTGACTAAACCCTAAATCGAGAGGTCGATCGTGAAGATAGAGAGAAAAATTTCTCTGAAGATCGCGATCGAGGTCATAAGCACCGGTCCAGTAGGCACAAATCATTCAGAGATGACCGCGATGATAAATAAAGGCATCGCTCAAAGTACGACAAGCACCGGGGGACGACGATGGCGGCGGTGACCGCCGAAGGACCCGAGAGCATTCTTCGGAGCGTGAGAGATTTCGTGAAGGGAAGATGGATATGGAAGATAACAGGGAGATGCAATCCGATCGTCGCGATAAGCGCAAGAGATCTCATGAACCTAAGAACGATCGATGAAAGTGTGAGAAGTCTTACGATAAAGATAATAAGTCAGATCGGGATAAACGTGAGAAATCGTATGAGAGAGAAGGGAGTAGGGAAATGCAGACGGAGCCACCTTTCTTCTCCAACACGTTGATGACCTGGAGTCGACTCCAATTTTCGATGAGTTGCCCACGGCCAAAATCGTGTCCGTTTCTCGGCCTGACGCTACCGATATTAGTCCAGCACTCCTTTCTTACACCATCGAGTTCCAATACAAATAGGTATGATCTCTTTTAACTGATCATAGCTTGTTTGTTTTTGCTCTTGCTCTTGTTTATTGCGAGTGAATATGTGAATTGCGATTCTGAATATTGAGGTGATAAATAGACAAGTGTTTGAGCTAAGTTTCTACTGCTTGTGGGGGTTTGAAAGTATAAAATGTTTTTTAATCTTACTAGAAATATGTGGAGCTAACTGCTAAGCTGTTTGGTTTCAACTTTGCATACGACTTTGATTAATAGAAATAGGCTCTACATACTATTGTAATATATAAGTGGAAACTGACATTAGAACCTTATTGAAACGGTTTCACAAACAAAACATTGGATCAAGCTTTCATTAATGGCACTGAGTTCTACATTAGTTGTTTCTATTACTAAAGCTATGTTTCCGTCTGCAACAATGGGTAATGACCCTATTGGTGGAATCATATGCGAATACAATAATAGAAAGTATTGAGCTAGTTACTAATTTAATGTGATTACTATTGTAATATGTTTTAATAGAAAGGGTGTTTTGATTTACCTGTTAGATTTACCAAGTGATACAATTTTAATATTATCTTTTGCTACATTAGTGTGGAACTTTGCTAAGTCTTGTACCATTAGATTTTGTAGTGCTATGGCATCATAATTGTAGACGGACAAGGTTCTTTACTTTTATTCATCACAAACTTGATTAAATGAGCATGAGTGTTAGCATTCCTATTTTGAACATCTGAAACACATTTGTAACCATAGTTATTACCTATTCTTACTGAGCAAAGCATCAAGTTTTCTTTACAGTATAAAACCTAATTTTGCTAGGGATGAAAAGTGTAAGCCCTCAAGGGCTTGCAAACCACATCAGCAATAAGATACTCATGCTTGCTAAGTCTTTCCTCTTTATTGCACTCGACATATCCTCCTTTTTTCTCTGGGTTCTAGGATGTGCTACCCCCTGTTCTTCTTTATCTTCATGGTTCTAGGATATGCTACCTTCCTATTCCTCTTTATCTTCTCCTCAACTGTAGCTCAAAATTGGGGGGAGTTAAATTGTGGCTTCATTTGGAAACACTTTTTATGTCAGTGGATATGATCTAGATGAGATCACGTCTAAAATCAGAACTTAGTAAGATAGATCCAGAAACATAAAGTGTATCCAAATAGTCCATGTAACATGCGTATGAATGTCTATCTAGTTCTATATGTATTTGTGAAATAAAATGGAAAGGTAATAGAGCTGGCATAGCATTTGTTTGATTATAGGAATTATGACAATTTGGAAGTGATAGATTTCTGCAGCCACTGTTGATGATGTGGTGTGTGTGGCCCAAAATTTGTTTAGCTCTTGAGGTTGAAGTTTTGGCCTTTCTGTTTATGTGACTTTTGGCAGGAAATTTGCTTTGTGACTTTTTTGCATTTGTTCTTTTGTGAGTTTTCTATCCATTGGATGATGGTCTGATATAGTTGATTCTATGAGCTTGGGAAATTCTTTGAGGTGTTAATTTAATTTTACATTTACCAGATTCTATATCTTGTTATTTTTTTATACAGGCAACATGTGCCTCAGCACTGCTCAATTGCAGTTAGAATTGTACCCCGGACATTTTGACACCATATTTGGACGGGTTGGTCAGCAAACTGCTCCTATGCCTATGCGCATCGTTACGCCTATGCTCAACCTCTACTCTGAACCCTAATTCTCCTCCGATGGATCCTCAGGTGACTCAAATCCATGAAATACTTCCCTCACAAGCCCCACCACCTCTATAATCTCTTGCACACTTTCTCTCTAGATCTCTCCAAGTTCCACATGCAAATCAATGGTCGCCATTTCCATTCCTTCTACTTCTCTCCTCCTTTTCGCGGCCTTTTCCTCTCTATAACGATGCGCATAGGCATAGGAGCACCCCAAGGCTACAATCGCCTCGCGCCGATTATCGCTCTTGCTGCGGCAGTCTGCAAACGACTCTAATTTCACAACTCCATTTCAGCAGTGCTTCCTTGTTTGACTAATTCCTCTACGGTAAGGACGTATTATTATTATTCTCTCTTTAGCATAAGTTCGAGCAATACATTAACCACGTTACCTAATTCTAATCTACAGACTACGGTCGGGGGAGATTTTGTGGATAGAAAGACACGTTTACTAGTTGTGAAGCCAACTACAACAGTTGAGGTAATTATGATCAAAGTTGCCTGTTCTTATGTTTTTGTTGAATAAAATTTTCGGAAATGAGATCAGATGAAGAGCCATTGCCATAATTTGGAACATAACTCTTTTGCTCGACTTTGAATTGGTTCTCTATATGAATTTAGGTTCAGTGATCTAGATTCCAGCTTGTGCAGGGAATTATATCAAAATGACTATTCAGTTTTCAATATTCAGTTATGTATGTTTATAAGCCACTAATGTATAACCCTTTTCTCTGTAAAACTGTCCTTAGGTTCTATTACAGCCAGATCCATTTCTCAATGAGCTTACCAGTATGTTTGAGCGCAATACAAAGACAAAATCTGTTTGGGTTACTCTAAAGCGCTGTGAGTTGATGATCATGTTTATGTTTTTGCTTCTTAAATTACTTTGTGTGATGCTGATTACATTTTGACTCTCTTTTCTTATGCTACTGAAGCTGTACAGGAATGCTGTGGAAATTTAGAGGGTAGAGGGGAGAGAGGATTTGTCCCGATAAATGCTCTGCTTTGATGAGTAGAATCCAGAGACTCACCAAGCACATACTCGTTCCCCCAAAAGAAAAATTCCTGCTTTGAATGATGTGCCGGGCCATCAACGCAGTCTTTCTGCAGATGATGATGTAAGTTTCACCCTCTTGGTCTATCCTATGGCCTGCTTGTACTGATTTTACATTTTGGATTCTTTTAACATTTCTTGGTGATTGTTATTTGTGCTGGATCAGAAACTTGAGCTTCTATGTGATGGTTTGCTCTTGGAAATTGGAAATCAAAAGAATTCTTTGTCTTCTACATTTTCAAATTAATTTAAACAGACGGTCTTTGAGCAAGTGGACAGATGATCTATCATGCAATATGTTTTCTGTTCTAGTGATCCTGTTTTTATGTTCTCACCGTCATCATATGTTTTGTTTGTATTTTGTTCCAGGCATGGGCCAGGCTCTGCAAATGCCTGGGTCAGGACTTTCTACCTTATATGAGTGTTGTAATGCCACCCGCTCCTATCTGCTCAACTTAAACCTGATGTTACTATTACATTAGCAGATTCTAATGATGAAATTGATGAATCTGATGACGAAAGGTTTGGCATTCTACCTTATAATTTTTTTTCAAAGTTTTAGTTTGATATTAGAATATGACTCTGTTACTGTCATGGAGGATCATGTTGGACCTAAGATCCTGTACTTGCATCAAAGGCAGCAAGCCAAGAGGAGCAATTTTCTGTTTGTGGAGGAAGGCAAGTGGTGAAAAGATGCCGAGGTAATGCAATGACATGTTTAGTTTGTTGCTTTTCTAGTGTTTTTATCTTCGTTTGCTGATTGACCCTTAACTGTTGGTGTTATTCTAATTTAGGACCCTCCCAGCTGCCAAAAGAGTAAGGTCTCTTGCTTTCTATAGGGACTTTACTTTTGCTGCATATGGAAACAATATTGCTGTTTTCAAACGTGCTCATCAGGTTAGTTGTTTAGATTCTTTTTTTAATGTAAAGACGTACATGCTTTTATTAACTTTAGGTTCTATTACAGCCAAATCTTAAACCCTTTCCTCTATAGGAGGAACAATGAGAAACCATAACCTTTATTTATGACTATACAAACTTTTCTTTATTAAAAATTAATAATAAGGCTGACTGAGTAGAGCTGTCATTTGCATGCATATTTCCCTGTGTATTGTAGTCTTTTTGGCCATTTTATAATTATTTTTATTTTCATGTACTGTTATCTTTAATTAAAGTGAATTAATATTGTTGGTATTATTCATCTAACTGTTAGTAACAAATATTTATAGAAATTATACAGTATGGGCTGATAATATTTTATTTATTTAAATTGATAATGAAATGAGTCATATATGAGTACAAACATGGCACTCGGTAAGAATAACACGTTAACAACTCTATGTCTTTAACATGCAACATTATAGTGACACGTGTCTTGCCTGCATGATCAGTGATGAATTATTTTAAAATAAATAAATTAATATTAATTAAAAAGCAAACACACGCTACATACGTGTTTTAACAATATCGAGAGATAAGCTTTTAATCTTGATATAAATATATATTTTTAATTTAATGAGAAGAGAGGTAAAACGTACATATAAGAAGCGAAAACTCGAAAGGACGCGAAACTTCAAAGCGGTTTCTGATTTATTCGTGTAGAAACAAACCCTCATCCCTTTCCCTCCACATCAAGAACACGACGGCGAACTTTCTGGAAACGATAGCTCAGTTATTCATTCAATTTACTGTTACTGTTTACTGTATTTCACTTAATTTGTATTTTCTCTTGTTTTGTATTTTCTCTTGTGTTTTAGAACCATTTAGACTCTCTCTGCATTGTCTTCCTCATTAAGAACTAATCAGCCTGTTGTCAATCTGTATATTCGATTGATTTGCTTGATTGAGCAGGTAGTTAGGTCATTTGTTAATTTCATTATCTACTACGAACACATGATTACTGATCAATATTCGTCCGGTGTTATTTTATATCTCTCTCGCGACAGTTAGAAAAACAAAAGGGAAATGAAAGAGACATCCAACTCTTCCCCGTATCGGCGGCACCGGGACGACGACGTCGAGGCTGGGAACAACGCCTATGTTCACGAGGAGGATCACAAGATCCGAACCTTCACTTTGTTGGGGAAATTGCTCTGGCGCCTCCAGAAGTTGCTATTGACATGGCTGCACAACAACAGTGAGTTTTTTTCCCTCACATGTGAACTGATGTGTAATATTATTTGGTATATAGCTTCTTGAATGTAACTTTATGCCCGAAATAACTCTTTGTGCAGGCTTGAAGCTGAGTTGATTAATGCTTCCGCACAGCCTTTACCAGATAATGATTATGATCTGTTTGATTAGAAGAAATCTTTTGAACGGGCTTTTCCTCTTTTGGCCTGCCTCTTCTTACTTAATGAACGGGATCCTTCTTCTGTGAGCACGCCTTACCTTCTTCATAAGAGTAGGCTCAATTTATCTTTGACTACAGCAATTTGGTTTGATTCTTGTTCGATTGTATAAACTGCTATGCTGCTGGACTTTAAAGATCATCATCTCCAATAAAAGTAGTTCCTCCTACACAGCAGCAAGGACACAGATGATGATGAGTTATTTAATAGCATGGATGATGATGATGCTTCTAGAATACAGATCTTAAAGAGTTGAAGAAACTATTCATATCTCCCATCAGAATGATATTGGACCGATACTTGTGGTGGAGAGCTGGCTGAGATTGACTTAGTTTAGTTCCTCTTATTTTTTTTTATTTAAGGCAGAATTTATCCCACATTGCTTCTTTACAAATGTAAGCATCTGTTTATAACTGATTATAACTCTTAGTACATTAAAAGGGCTTATTACATGGGCTGTGGCCCATGTGGGTAAAACTATATTCTTCAAAAGGCAGTCCAACCCGGTTCGCCCGAAGGGTGGGTGGGTGGTAATTCGGGTTTCGGGTTTCGGGTTTCGGGTTTCGGGTTTCGGGTTTCGGGTTTCGGGTTTCGGGTTTCGGGTTTCGGGTTTCGGGTTTCGGGTTTCGGGTTTCGGGTTTGGGGTTTAGGGTTTAGGGTTTAGGGTTTCGGGTTTAGGGTTTAGGGTTTAGGGTTTAGGGTTTAGGGTTTAGGGTTTAGGGTTTAGGGTTTAGGGTTTAGGGTTTAGGGTTTAGGGTTTAGGGTTTAGGGTTTAGGGTTTAGGGTTTAGGGTTTAGGGTTTAGGGTTTAGGGTTTAGGGTTTAGGGTTTAGGGTTTAGGGTTTAGGGTTTAGGGTTTAGGGTTTAGGGTTTAGGGTTTAGGGTTTAGGGTTTAGGGTTTAGGGTTTAGGGTTTAGGGTTTAGGGTTTAGGGTTTAGGGTTTAGGGTTTAGGGTTTAGGGTTTAGGGTTTAGGGTTTAGGGTTTAGGGTTTAGGGTTTAGGGTTTAGGGTTTAGGGTTTAGGGTTTAGGGTTTAGGGTTTAGGGTTTAGGGTTTAGGGTTTAGGGTTTAGGGTTTAGGGTTTAGGGTTTAGGGTTTAGGGTTTAGGGTTTAGGGTTTAGGGTTTAGGGTTTAGGGTTTAGGGTTTAGGGTTTAGGGTTTAGGGTTTAGGGTTTAGGGTTTAGGGTTTAGGGTTTAGGGTTTAGGGTTTAGGGTTTAGGGTTTAGGGTTTAGGGTTTAGGGTTTAGGGTTTAGGGTTTAGGGTTTAGGGTTTAGGGTTTAGGGTTTAGGGTTTAGGGTTTAGGGTTTAGGGTTTAGGGTTTAGGGTTTAGGGTTTAGGGTTTAGGGTTTAGGGTTTAGGGTTTAGGGTTTAGGGTTTAGGGTTTAGGGTTTAGGGTTTAGGGTTTAGGGTTTAGGGTTTAGGGTTTAGGGTTTAGGGTTTAGGGTTTAGGGTTTAGGGTTTAGGGTTTAGGGTTTAGGGTTTAGGGTTTAGGGTTTAGGGTTTAGGGTTTAGGGTTTAGGGTTTAGGGTTTAGGGTTTAGGGTTTAGGGTTTAGGGTTTAGGGTTTAGGGTTTAGGGTTTAGGGTTTAGGGTTTAGGGTTTAGGGTTTAGGGTTTAGGGTTTAGGGTTTAGGGTTTAGGGTTTAGGGTTTAGGGTTTAGGGTTTAGGGTTTAGGGTTTAGGGTTTAGGGTTTAGGGTTTAGGGTTTAGGGTTTAGGGTTTAGGGTTTAGGGTTTAGGGTTTAGGGTTTAGGGTTTAGGGTTTAGGGTTTAGGGTTTAGGGTTTAGGGTTTAGGGTTTAGGGTTTAGGGTTTAGGGTTTAGGGTTTAGGGTTTAGGGTTTAGGGTTTAGGGTTTAGGGTTTAGGGTTTAGGGTTTAGGGTTTAGGGTTTAGGGTTTAGGGTTTAGGGTTTAGGGTTTAGGGTTTAGGGTTTAGGGTTTAGGGTTTAGGGTTTAGGGTTTAGGGTTTAGGGTTTAGGGTTTAGGGTTTAGGGTTTAGGGTTTAGGGTTTAGGGTTTAGGGTTTAGGGTTTAGGGTTTAGGGTTTAGGGTTTAGGGTTTAGGGTTTAGGGTTTAGGGTTTAGGGTTTAGGGTTTAGGGTTTAGGGTTTAGGGTTTAGGGTTTAGGGTTTAGGGTTTAGGGTTTAGGGTTTAGGGTTTAGGGTTTAGGGTTTAGGGTTTAGGGTTTAGGGTTTAGGGTTTAGGGTTTAGGGTTTAGGGTTTAGGGTTTAGGGTTTAGGGTTTAGGGTTTAGGGTTTAGGGTTTAGGGTTTAGGGTTTAGGGTTTAGGGTTTAGGGTTTAGGGTTTAGGGTTTAGGGTTTAGGGTTTAGGGTTTAGGGTTTAGGGTTTAGGGTTTAGGGTTTAGGGTTTAGGGTTTAGGGTTTAGGGTTTAGGGTTTAGGGTTTAGGGTTTAGGGTTTAGGGTTTAGGGTTTAGGGTTTAGGGTTTAGGGTTTAGGGTTTAGGGTTTAGGGTTTAGGGTTTAGGGTTTAGGGTTTAGGGTTTAGGGTTTAGGGTTTAGGGTTTAGGGTTTAGGGTTTAGGGTTTAGGGTTTAGGGTTTAGGGTTTAGGGTTTAGGGTTTAGGGTTTAGGGTTTAGGGTTTAGGGTTTAGGGTTTAGGGTTTAGGGTTTAGGGTTTAGGGTTTAGGGTTTAGGGTTTAGGGTTTAGGGTTTAGGGTTTAGGGTTTAGGGTTTAGGGTTTAGGGTTTAGGGTTTAGGGTTTAGGGTTTAGGGTTTAGGGTTTAGGGTTTAGGGTTTAGGGTTTAGGGTTTAGGGTTTAGGGTTTAGGGTTTAGGGTTTAGGGTTTAGGGTTTAGGGTTTAGGGTTTAGGGTTTAGGGTTAGGGTTTAGGGTTTAGGGTTTAGGGTTTAGGGTTTAGGGTTTAGGGTTTAGGGTTTAGGGTTTAGGGTTTAGGGTTTAGGGTTTAGGGTTTAGGGTTTAGGGTTTAGGGTTTAGGGTTTAGGGTTTAGGGTTTAGGGTTTAGGGTTTAGGGTTTAGGGTTTAGGGTTTAGGGTTTAGGGTTTAGGGTTTAGGGTTTAGGGTTTAGGGTTTAGGGTTTAGGGTTTAGGGTTTAGGGTTTAGGGTTTAGGGTTTAGGGTTTAGGGTTTAGGGTTTAGGGTTTAGGGTTTAGGGTTTAGGGTTTAGGGTTTAGGGTTTAGGGTTTAGGGTTTAGGGTTTAGGGT